>NW_022196897.1:11248860-11286050 GCF_008632895.1 Mastomys coucha
ATCTGAATGTGATTATGTGCTTACTTATGGAGCACTATTACCTGGATAACAGATCCTTCCATTGGATGAGCTTGGGTCATATGCTCTTAGAGTGTAAAGTGATCTATTACTAGAAGGCCTTTCAATCATGGGTAATTGGAATAGAGTTCTGTTGCTTTAAAGAAAATAATATGAAAGACAAGTTAGTTTTACTGTTGGATATCCTAAATCAAATTTTATTATTTCCTAATGCATGGGATTATTCACTCCCACTATTAAAATGAAATATGTGGCAGAGTAGCAGTAGTTACACTGTTGTGTGTTACACATTATGTTTTAATTTCCCTACTATGAGAATAAGCTTGCTAAATTAAACTATTTCAGCACAACTGTACTTTTTCTTCACTATTAATATTTAGAGCACTCTACTACCACAGTAAATAAGATGGGAAGGATTACTGGCTTTTATGTCAGTACATTTCCAGTATGCAAGAAGTAAAGAATTCTGCTCCCTTAAAAATGTGCTTCTATTTCTTAGCTGATAGAATGTGCATTAATTCACTATACACTTCTTATAAAAGTCTTGGAGTGATTACAATTTTCTTATGAAATTTTTGTATACTACTGTTTTCAGGAAAATATTTCTAATACTCACTTCCTAGATCCTAGAAATATTTTAAATGAGACTGCAGAACTAGTTTTCTTTAAACTTTACACATCCTCATGAGAAGACATGCTAAAATGAGAAACAAACAAATAAAAATGTGCTTTCTTGTCAGTCAGTGATTTGGCTTTTTAAGCTAAAGGTTTTGATATAAGAAATGCCTAAGGTATGTAGGTATTTGGTGGGAGCTCTTTACAAGTGTTAGACTGTAAAACTGTTTTATAAACTTAAAGATAGGATAATTTTCTCCCACTGATTTAGAAAAAGAGTAGCTAAAAAATAAACTCTGAATTGGCCTGAGTTGTTTTTATCATTATCACCACCACTACCACCACCACCACCACCATCATCATCATCATCATCATCATCATCATCATCATCATCATCATCATCATCATCTTCATTATTATTAGAAATGAAGTAATCATCTTAGGATATTGAGTATTAAAGTATCCAGTCTTAACTTTGAAGCAATTCTAAAATGTAATCATTATATTTCTAGATATTTTCTAAACAGTGTGTGTGTGTGTGTGTGTGTGTGTGTTTAGTTAGATTTTTAGTGTTGTAATAAAACACCATAATTAAAAGCAACTTGGAGAAAAAAAAGTTCATTTCAAGTTACAGTTTATAATCCTTTATAGTAGAGAAGCCAAGGCAGGAATTCAAAGCTTGAATTTAGAGGAAGGAATTAAAGCAGAGCCTAAGAAACACTACCTACTGGCTTCACCTTCCTAGGGATGGAATCACACATAGTGGGCTGGACCCACCCAGATAAGTCATCAATCAAGAAAGTGCCTTCTAGACTTGCCTTCAAGTATTTGATGGAGGCATTTTCTCGACTGAGGGTTTTTTTTTTTAAACCAGATACTTCGAGCTTGTGTCAAGTTGACAAGACAGCAACTGCAACAACAACTAATCAGGATACACCAAATTCATTTGGGTGAACATTCTTCACTTCCTAATGAATGCTAGATGGAAGCTCATTTTCACTGTTATTGTTTTAAAAGTTAGCAAAAACAACTTCTTGTTTGTTTTCTAAAAGTCTTTCAGCTTCATACAGTGATATTTAAAAAATTTAGAGAAAGACAAATGTAATGATTTGATTGTACTGCCATTGCTTATTGGAGAGGCTGTTGTGATTGTTATAGTTATTTTTCTAAAATTTGGGCCAAAAAAATCCTGTTTCCTGTTGCTCCTCCTTGCAGCCTTGTACTTCAATATGCAGCAAATTTAGGGAAATTTTAACCTCTTTCAGTTTCTAGATAGTACATTTTAAAGAGATCTAGATCCTCGAAATAACTGAGAATGTTATGACAATGACAATTTTGTGGTTGAAAGGCAGGCATTCCAAGGTGCTCCCATGTCCCTCTCTTTTTCCTTTTTTCTTCATTTAGCCAGGCCCCCTTAGAGGCAGTAACACAGGGACATTTTTATCTTTTTCCTCTAATAGCCATTGAGAAAGTTGTGTCAGGTTAACAAAACAAAGCGAAGCTAGGAAACTCTGAAAGTTCCTTTGAAATAGACTGTGATCTCTGCTCTGCAAACATTATGTCTAAGTAGGAAATGATGGGCAGTGATTTATTTGTGAGTACATGAAAAGAAGGAAAAGACATGATGAGAGAGCTAGTAAAGGCCCAGGAAAGTAGAAAGTACTTGCTATAATACCAATTGTTTATATGTTGTTTTTCATATATAACAAAAGGCACTCTATAATGATAATATTCTTTTGTAAAAAAATTGGATATTTTATTTATTTACATTTCAAATGTAATCCCCTTTCCCAGTTTCCCCTCTGCAAACCCCCACTCCATCCCCCTTACCCTGCTTCTATGAGGGTGCTTCCCCACCTACCCACTCCTCCCTCATCGCCCAAGCATTCCTCTACACTGGGACATCAAACTTCATAGTACCAAGGGCCTCCCTTCCAACTGATACCAGATAAGATCTCTTCAGCTCCTTCAGTCCTTCCCCTAACTCCTCCATTCTGCTCAGTTCAATGGTTGACTGAAAGCATCCATATTTGTATTGGTTAGGATCTGGCAGAGCCTCTCAGGAGACAGCTGTAGGGGACCCATTCCTAAACTGGGGGTAGGGAAATAGAGAACGTCTAACTTCTGGCTATGGTCTCAACAGGTTCTCCCTCCCCTTTGTGGGGTATTTCAGCTAATGTCATCCCCATGGGAGGATCTTGCTTTCCTGACATCTGAGATTTTCTGGTGCTACCCCGTTTCCCATCCTCAACTGCTACACACATCTGTTCAATTTCATAACCCTCTGTACATCTCCTTGATCTCCTCCCATACCTGATTATTCCCCTCTTTTTCCCCTATCCCTCTTCTCTTCCTCCCAAGTCCATCCTACCCTCTACTTCCCTTGATTATTTTGTTCCCCTATCTAAGTAGGACTGAAGCATCCACTCTTTGGTCTTTCTTCCTTTTGAGCTTCATGTGATCCGTGAGTTGTATCATAGGCATTCCACACTTTTTGCCCAATATCCACTTATCAGTGAGTACATACTGTGTGTGTTCTTTTGTGACTGAGTAACCTCACTCAGGATGATATTTTCTAGATCCATCCATTTGCCTATGAATTTCGTGAAGTCATTGTTTTTAATAGCGGAGTAGTATTCCATTGTATAAATGTACCACATTTTCTGTATCCATTCCTCTGCTGAGGGACATTTGGGTTGTTTCCAGCTTCTGGTTATTATAAATAAGGCTTCTATGAACATAGTGGAGCATGTGTTCTTATTGCATGTTAGAGCATCTTCTGGATATATACCCAGGACTGGTATAGCTGGGTCTTCAGGTAGTACTCTGTCCAATTTTCTGAGGAATGGCCAGACTGATTTCTACAGTGGTTGTACAAGCTTGCAAGTCCACCAGCTTTTGGCTCATAATTTCTGAGGTTCAAGGTCCAAATGTTATGGTTCAGGCTCTTGTGAGAGTCTTTGGAGCTACATCATGTAATAATGAAAGTACATATCCTTTATATATCTTGAAATCTTTCTTTTAAAGCCACCAGTATTTAATTTGAGGTTCTAACCTAATTGTGATGGCTAAAAGAATTGCATTGTGTACCAGGTACCCCATCACCATCACCTTCTCCACCCACCCACCCTACCACCCATACCCAACCATCCCAGTCTACCTTTTCCCACCAAATTCCTAAAAGGTGGGCTTCTAGCAGCTTTCATCCTTCTCAGAATTGTGTTCCTGCTGTGAGATAAGAATGAATGAATCATGAGTAGGCTGTGAGGTAATTAACCACTTGCTCTGAGTTTTGTAAAGCTGCTTATTGCTGTGGAACTGGTAGTGAAAGTTGAGGGGAGTAAAAGTAACTTCTCAAGCAGCTGCAAATTCCACAGAAATGAGATAATGCTTTGTTGAACAGCGAGTCATAGTCAAACTTCTGAACTCCTAGTTTTGTTAAATTCTCCCATTGGGGTGTATTATTCTTAGAATCACCTTTCTCAGACTCTCACCAGTTAAGTGACTTATTTTAGTATCTTTGGACATCAATAGACACAATAAAGACTGGTCATCAACTTACGGGTTCTCCACCTGTCATTTTTCATAGTTATAATCACAAAAGACAAATTACTAACCTGATGTAGGTAGGTCTTATTTGTGGAGGAATGAATGAGTTCCATGAGTATATGAATGCTTAAGCCCTGGGCCTGTTCTATACCCTGTGACACCAGACATTAGACTGAGTTAATGTATGCAGTTAAGAAAGTATGATTAGTAAGAGAAATCATTTGGCAGGTTTACTCATAGGAAGAAAGATCCATGGCAAGAGTCTTGAAGGCAGAATGAATACTGACAACAAATTGTAATTTATATATAATGTATATTATAAATAATATATAACATATATTATTGTATTATATATGCATTTATATTATATTGATAGTAATTATAAATCACAAGGAAAAAAGCCATCTGAAAATTGGGTAGAATCTATAATCTATTTCCTTCGATTCTCTTTCCCTAAGGTTTAATGATTCACTTTCTAGTTACTTAAAATTTAACAGTTATAAAATATGACAGTTTTGCTGTGGTTTTAAAAGCTATGCTGTTAATGTACTTACTATTTTTGAATATACTAGCTGTAATCTGGAAAAATATTAGAACACAGCTCCCATGCCAATAATTTCTCCAACAAGAACACACTGCATATTTCTTATTGAAACTTTAAGTTTTTAAATCAGGGTTGATTAATAAAGAAGTTAATATATTGTACTATGGAATAAAGAGTGAGCATGATCCTGGCCCTATATCTATACTCAGAATTCTGGTGTATATCATCATCTAAACCCTTGACTGACTTATGGGTAGGAAACAAAAAGACATAGACTATGTACAGCAGACCAAGATGTCAACCCAGTGGCTGATAGTAAGCTTCTCAATAGGCAGCTGGGGGGAATTATAGTTATTCAGTATTTTTTTTTTTTTTTTGGTTTTTCAAGACAGGGTTTCTCTGTGTAGCCGTGGCTGTCCTGGAACTCACTCTGTAGACCAGGCTGGTCTCGAACTCAGACATCTGCCTGCCTCTGCCTCCCAAGTGCTGGGATTAAAGGTGTGCGCCACCACCGCCCGGCCAGTATTTCCTTAGATGATAAATCTGGGCCCAGGTAGGAAGATCCTAGATTAAATGGCTCAGGGAAGGGCAACTAGAATAAATATGTTTAGACAGAAAAGTCCCAACAAGATTTGGGAAGAGATAGATATGAGCCAACACTGAAAAATATTATAGGACAATAAAGTGACTATAGAATAAAGTTGAAATTATTTTATCATCACAAATAATTATATAGAAGCACAAAATAAAATCACAAACTGTTTCATGTGTGAAACAGCATGAGACTATCATAGGCAGGAAAGATGAGGCAAATTCTCTGGAATGGTGGCTTTTAATTTCCAGAAGATTCTGTGAAGAGAAACAACAGAAATGCACAAGGGTGGGTATATATCTAGGACCATTTGGGGAAAGGGGAGAACTCATGGGACTATGAAATACCCAAGCCTGCATCTATTTAAAGGACTCAGAGTTGAAAAAGACACCAGAAGATAGAAGGAGCTTGTGGATTGGTAAAATTAATCTTCTGAAATGGTCATCCCATCAAAAACAATGAACTGATTCAGTGAAATTCTCATCAAAATTAGAACAGGGTTCTTCACAGAAATTGAAAAATCAGTTTCAGTTTCATTTAGAAACAAAATTTTAGGATAGCTAAAAATATTCCTCAATAAATAATTTTAAAAAACTACTAGATGTATTCACATCCCAGATATAAAGTTATACTATGAAGCTATGATATAAAAATAGCATGACATTAGCATAAAACAGGTAACATTGATCAGTGGAATTAAATATACAGAAATAAGATCACATATTTATGGACACCTGATTTTTGACAAAGAAACCAAAGATACAACAAATGGTGTTCATCAGATAGGGTAACTGTATTCAGAGAACTGTAAACATATTTATCCTTATCATAGTGAGCAAAACTCAACTAAAAATGGAGCAAAGTACCTAACATAATGTAAAATAACTTGAATCAGATAGTAGAGTAAGTATGGAATAGACTTGAACTCATTGGTACAGGAAAAGCCTTTCTAAACAGGACACTCAAAATACAGACACGACAATAAATGGAACCTTATAAAACTGAGAAGCTCCTGTAAGGAAAAGACACCATTATTTGAGCAAAGCAGAAGGCTACAGAAATAGAAAAATTATCATTATTGTTATTACTGTTATTATTATTATTATTTAATAATTATACAGCTATATAATTGTTATCTAAAGTATATAAAAGCAAAAGAAACCTGAACATCAAAAAAAAAAAAAAAAAACCAACCTAATTTAAAAGTGGGGATCAGAACTAAACAAATAATTCTCAAAAGATTAAGTACCAATAACTGAGAAACACTTAAATAAATATTCCATAGTTATCAGGAAAATACAAATTAAAACTACTTTGAGATTTCATCTTACACCAGTCAGCATGGCAAAGATCAGTAAAACAAATGACATGTCATGACTGTGAGGATGTACTTACTCATTGTTCGTGGTAGTACAAATTTCTACAGCTACTATGGAAACCAGTGTGATAGTTCCATAGGAAGCTGAGAGTTGATCTACCTTAATGTCCAGCTATACAACTCTTGGTACAAACCCAAAAGATGCTTCATCCTTTCTCAGAGACAATTATTCAATCATGTTCATTGCTGCCTTATTCTTAGTAGTCAGAGACTGTGAACAGTCTAGATATCCATCAATGGATGAATGGATAATGGAAATGTGGTACATTTACAAAAGGTAATATCATGTAGTTGTTTAAAAATGAAATTATGAAATTCATAGGTAAATGGATGTGGACCTAGGAAAACTTATCCCAAGTGAAGTATCACAGACCCTAAAGGACAAATATTGTATGTTTTCTCTAATATGTGGGTGCTAGCTTTTAAGCCTTTGACATTCATGCTACATACAGAATTGGGTACCTAGTAAGAGATTAGGTGGGAGGAGAGGATTTTGAATAGAATGGGAATAGAATATATAGTTGTGGAGAGCCAGGAGAGACTGTAGTAGAAGAACTAAGTGAGGTGGGTGGTAGAGAAGAGGTGAAGAGAGGAACTATATATAGAGAGAACTAACACCAAAGGCCATTGGAGAGTCATATAGAAACCTGCTACTATAGAAACGTCTTAAAATATACAAATATATGAGCAGAATCTAAATGTAGTCACCAAATAATTGGTAAGACATTGCCCTAACTATATATCTTCAACCAACAAGTGAAACCTACAGTACCAAGGTTACATCTAGTTGAGTAATTGACCAAAATGATGCAATGGACAACCACAAAAGTCTCAGATTATTTCCAAGGCTACTGGTTACTCTCCACAAACTGAGAAAAGCCCTGTTGCTGAAGCCAATGCATATCTTAATAAACACAAAGAAGTCAAGCTGGTGCCTAAGCCAACTAGAGGCTTTACCCCCCCCATGAGTAGTATTTATGATACTGGTTGATACTTAACATGCTATCAGAGGAGAAAGGCAAACATCAACACATCCACAGTAATTGCAATCTACAATGGTGACCTGTCTGCAAAATATGCTGGTGTAATAGAGACACAAATGTTGTGGGAGTAAACTAGCTACTCTCTGATTAGATCTAAGACACATCCCATGACATGAAACCCATACTTAACAGTCCTAGGATAACTAAGAACATGACATTGGATAGACCAATGTCCTAGGGAAAAACTAAATATTCATATTCTGCTCAAAGAACATAGCATTACTACAGCATGATATGTAATACCATTATTCCTAATGATATTTGGTTATATTTATAGGTCAGTACCTCACTCAGTTATCCTCAGAGAAGCTTCTTTATACAGCATATGGAACCTAATACAGAGACTCACAACTGGACAATTTGAAGAGAATGAGAGACTTTGAAGCACCCATTCCTGAATGAGATGTCCTCATCAAACTGTTACTCTTAGTGCTCAGTGATCTATGTAGCAGTGGAGGCAGAAAGATTGTAGGAACCAAAGATGATGGATGACTGTGATTTTGGATAGTGGGTATATAAAAATAGTACAATTTGATAGACATCTAACTAGTCTTCAGATTTCATTTTAGGTTTTATGTATATTTTTATTAGACTTAATTTTATATTAAATTTGTCTGCAGGAAAATCACCTATATTACATCTGTAAAACTGGGCTAAGGAAATTAAATTATGTTAATTTGAGTATTAAATGAGTTTGTGTATGGAGTTTAAATAAAAATAAGATGAATAAATTGAAAAACTGAATAAACAAATACAATTAGACACATGAAGAAGACAAAAGATATTATTTAACTCATGTAAATTTCATCTTAAATGCTTTGTGAAGTTTTTGGAAACATTTACAAAAAGAAGGTTTAGTTATTTTTACACTAAATTTGTACTTAAACTAAATGGAGGTATGGACTGTGGGGAGAAGGGTACTATGCAAATGAAGTTAATTCAGAGACCTCATCAGGCCCTTTGCATGATGCCCCAGTCTTTGTTATGAGATGTGCTTACTTAATGTTCACATAGTGTAATATTATGTGGTTGTATTAAAATGAAATTATGAAAGTCATAGGTAAATGGATGGACCTAGAAAAACCCTAGAGACCCCAAAAGACAAATATTGTATGTTTTCTCTAATATGTGGGGATTAGCCTTTGACATTTATGCTACATCCTGAATAACCACAGAGATTGGATACCCAGTAAAGGACTAGGTACCTGATCTATTAGGCACTAATTAACCTAAGTTAATAGGTACATCAGACCTGCTGTATTTGTTTATAAGGTTGGTTTCCTCAATATTTTCAATTTCTTCTAGATCTTAAAATCTTTCCTCCCCCTTTTCTGCAGAGTTTCCTGAGCCCTGAACAGAAGAATTTGATGGAGCTATCCCCATTTAGGACTGAATGTTCCAAGACTCCCAACTCTACATATTGTCTGACTGAGGATCTCTGTATCCTTTCCCCTCTACTGTAGGAGCAAACTTCTCTGATAATAGCCAAGCAAGGCACTGATTTATTAATATAGCAGAATGTCATTAGGAGTCATGTATGACTGTGTTCCTGTAGCAGAGTAGTTTTATTGGGCTTTCTTCCTAGGTCTCTGGACTACCTAGTCTTGGGTTTTTTGCTCTTGGAGCAGTGTCATGAATAGGTTCCATCTTAAGGAATGTGCCTAAAATCCAATCATATATTGGTTGGTTACTCCTGCAAGGACTAAGACAACATTGTATTGGCTTATGAGAATTGCTGATAAAATAAAAATGGCGACTCCCCTTCCCTGTACTGCCAACCAAGTTCATTACTTCCCACCTCTACTTAGAATAGCTACTAAGCTCTTCTGGTACTGTCTTTCCTCAAACTGCAAGCTTGATCTTTCCTTCTCACTCTCCAGACTTCCATGTCTCTGTGCTACATATGGCCTTCCCACCACTAAGGTTCACTGAAACCTTCACTTAGCCATTCTACCAGTAGGCCTGGTCTTCTACATGAGCCCACTCAGATAGATCCTCTGGGGCATTCCTTATTTGAATACTTAGGGACTTCCCTCCCTATTTTGCTAGGGAAGCCCTGTTCCTAGAGCCTCTGTACCCCACTTACTGCTTATCTGGGACCTCATTGATCTGTCAGCTAGGCTCTGATCCTTTCTATACTAGAGACAGTCTACCTCCTCTGTAACCACAATTCTTTGAGCTATTGGGTAGGTATGGTTTTGCCATACCCTCTGGGCCTCCTTTGTCTTTTGAGATGTTGTCTTCATGTGCTGTAAGACAGCCTATCTCCTCCAAGATCTTCCCAATTCTACCCTCAGACCAGGACTCACCTTCCCACCCTTTAAACTGTCTATTCCACCAGTATCCTGCTTCTCAGCACTCTCAGGTGGTCTCTGCTCCACATGAACCTGTGAGCCTCCTAAACGAAGATTAAGCATTACAAGTTCTCTGGCCACCATTGCTGATTGATTAGAATAAGCAAGCTTACATAGCCATACTATACGGTATTAGAAGAAAGGGACAGCAAGGGGTATGTTTTCACAGTAACAACCTCTCAGGGAAAAAAAAAAAAACAGAGTTATAACATGATGCTTTTAATAAAAGCTCCACAGAAGAAAAGTATTTCAGTCTTCTGACATCATAATCTCCTGAACACTGTACATGCCTACACTGAAAGAAGAAAATATTTTGAACAAAAAGAAAGCTACAACATGTAGCCCGCGCAGTCTTCTCGCCGGGAAGAAGACACGCGGACACTAGGTTCCTTCTGCAGCAACTGTTTATTTGTCTCCATCCATAGGGAAAAAGGTCGAGCCCAAAATCCGCACTGCTTATATACACCACAGTGCGCGTATCTGCCCACAGCGTGACGTGTCTGCTCATGATTGGCTGTTCGCTCATTACCCTACGTAAAGCCCCAGAATGGGCCGTGACATGGCGTCTTTTCACTCTACGCACATGTGCAAACAGTTGTCCACTAGGAGTTAACAGCGGAAGTAGGCACCATCTTGCCATGGCGAATGCCTCTCAAGATTCACGGCTCCCCACAACAACAAACTACTCCAATATGTAACTCCCAATACTGGAGCAAAAGGAACATGACAAATCAAGATCACATACCTCCCTGCCCTCAATTACTCAGTGACCTGGAAAATCTTCCAGACTAAGAGTTAAAAAAAATGTTTATAACTTGCATAAATAACTCAATGTGTATGACTATACTCCAAGAGAAAATAAACAAAAAGCTGAATGGAAGTCAGAAGCCCATGAAAGGTATGAAAATAGAATTAAATAAAGACAATTAATGAAAAAGAGCCAAACTGAAAACCTCAATAAGTCAAAGAAAAACCTTAATGAGAAGGCACACAAACAAAATGAATCATTTGAAAACAGAACATTGGAGAGTTTTGGGTTACCATGAAAAGACCATACTTTCAAATCATGTTCTTAAGAGGAGATAGATACCATACTGAAGGTATTAGAGAGCTATTTATTACAACTATAGAAATCCCCCCCCATATGTAGAGAAGAGAATTATTGGCCATATAACAGGGATCTACAGAATACCAAATAACAAGACCAGAAAAGAAGCTCACTCTGACACATTATAGTTCAGACATTAAAAACACAGAATGTAAAATGGTAGTGAAAGCTGTAAGAGTGAACGACTCTAAATCACATATGAAGTCTGACACATCAGAACAGCACCCGACAGACAAAATTTTAAAGGCAGAAAGACTTGGAAGGGGTGTTCCGAGTTTTCAAAGATCACAAATCTTACCCAGCCTATTATACTAATATAACTATCAATTAAAATTCAGTAAAAATGTCCATGATTAAATAAAATTAAATAAATTTATGACCACTCAACAAGGTCTACAGATGATACTGGAAGGCTACTTCAATCAGAAGAGAAGAATAAACACACTCAAGAAGTCACAGGTAAAAAAGGATAATGTCAGAACACCTCAAAATCAGCACAATAACAAAGCTTAAGACACATCTTTCAATAATAACTCTTAATATTGATGAACACAATTTCCCAATAAACCTATACGAATTAGCCGATTGGATTAGAAAATGGGATCCATATTTTTGCTGCCTTCAATAAAAAACACGGTAAGACAACCAAAAAACACACTTTAGATTAAAACCTTCAATTGAAAGGATAAGATATGGTATTTTAAGAAAATGGAACCAAGAAACATTTAGGCACACCTACTATTTTAAAAAATACTTATTTTATTTTACCTATTGAGGGTTTTTTCTGTATGTGTATCTGTACACCACATGCATTTCTGGTGCCAGGAGAAATTAGGAGAGGGTATTAGAGTCCCTGGACCTGGAGTTATGAATGGTTGTGAACCATTATGTTGGTGCTGGGAACTAAATCTGGATCTTCTATAAGAGAACTCAGTGCCCATATTTGCTCAGTCATCGCTCCAGCTCTAAACATATCTGTCCTAATACATGAAAAAGTAAATTTTAAACTCAAACTAATCAAAAGATTTAAGGAAGGTTACTTCATATTCATTAAAGGAAATGCCTACCCAGGGTATATTATAATTCTAAACTTAGATATGCCAGCTTCACAAAAGACAGAGTAGCAAATCTAAATCCAAGGGTTAACCCCAAGCAGAAATAGTATGTGACTTTAGTAACCTACTCTCAGCAATATCCAGGTGATGTAGACAAAAACAATCAGAGAAACACAGGAGTTAAATCACATCATAAATTCAATGGACTTAAGACACTTAAGGAACACCTCATCCAAGCAATATACTTTCTTGTTAACAATGCATGGAGCTTTTTTCTTTCAAAATAGACTACATAACACACAAAGCAACTTTCAACAATTATAGGAAAGTAAAATAACATCCTGCATTTTTGAAAACAATGAAATAAAGCTAGGCATTAACTATAGAAAACACAGAACCTCACGGAGACTAGACAGCATAGAACTGAGTAATAATTGAGTCAACAAATATGTCAAGAAGGCAATTAAAGCATTTCTAAAGTTGAGTGAAAATGAAAACATATAGCAAAATATATAAAAACATGTACCAAAATCTATGGGAAAGAATGACAGCTTATAACAGTGCATACAAACAAAATTTGAGATAGCTGTACTTAACAATTTCTTTATATAGGTGGTGATTTGGAAAAAAACAATAACTGAAAGAGTAGATGTGAAGAGATAATGCAAAAAAGGTCTAAAGCTAATAAAATGCAAACAAAAAGAAAACAAGCCAATCAATCAATAAATAAGATGAGGAATTAGTTCTTACAAAAGATTATTAATAATAAAAACATTTAACAAAATTAGCCAAAAGAAAGAAAGAGAAGATCCTTAAATAACAAAGAATTATAATTAAAAAAAAAAAACAGAGATGAAGCTAGAGATGTTATAACAAACACAGGAAAATGGAATTGCAAGGGCATACTTCAAAATGTTATATTTTATTAAACGGAGAGAGAGGCAAGTGATCATTCAAGGGCAGCCTGTTCTATAGAGTGACTTTCAGGACAGCCTTGGTTACAAACAGAAACACTATCTCAATCAAAACAAAACACCCAAACAAACGAACAGTTCAGATTTTTTAAAAGAAATTCAATACCTCTTCTGAAATTCAAAGTCTTTGGAAAACCTCCAAAATCTCTTTAAAAGTTAAAGTCTTTTAATGGTGGGCCTCTGTAAAATAAAAATAATTACTTTCTTATTCCAAGAAGGAAGAACCTGAACACAGTGCATTCAAATAAAAGAAAACTGAGACCCATTTATCGTCTTCTGGGTTTCAAAGGGCTTGGTAATTTATCGCAGCTTTTCTTCCCTGCCAACCACAGCACATAGAACTTGTCTCATAGGCTCAGCCCTGCTAAATCCATATAAAAATTAGTGTTATTTAAAAATATTCTAATTTACTTACAGAGCCAGAAGCATATGCTATTAGCATTTGTGAAAACCCCGAGCTTCTCATAAAGCTTCAGATCAAGCAATACACTTGGAAGACCTTCTGGGCATAGATTTGGAAGAGACAAGGAGGATTATATGGGAGAGGCTAAATGGAAGAAAGGGTACTGAGAAAGGTTAAAATCTTAATCTCAAAAAGAAGAAAGAGGAGGAGCAGAGAAGAGAAGAAAGAAGAGAGGATAGAGTCCTGAGAGAGGAATAAACATTTGAGAAAATACTCCATTTTTATTTTTAATAACACCTGCTGCTGTTCCTGCTGGTGGTTCCATGGTACTCACATCTTCAAAATGATTGGGACTTCTGCTTTTGACTGGGCTGAACTTTTACCATTCACTGCTAATTTCTTAGCTCCAGCTAAGTTGCATCAAGTGTCCCACAAAACCAAAGGTTTTACTCAAACCACAAAAGCTGGTTTGTTATTAATCATGATGATTCTTCATTGCCAGATAACCAGAACTATAGATTCTTCATGCAAAATATTAGTCAGCTTCAATGGAGTCTTTGTTTACCTCTGAAACTTCTCTAGCCCAAAGTCCTTCCACACAATCCTCCTCAAAACAACATGCTCAAGTCTGTCATAGCAGTACCCTAATGTTTAGTACTAATTTGTATCGTAATTAAGGTTTCTGTTATTGTGACAAGACACCATGATACAAAGAAATTTGGGGAGGAAAATTTCATTTGTTCTTCCATAACATTTTATTATCAAAGACAGAGTAAGAAATAAAACAGGGCATGAACCTGGAGGCAGGGTCTGATGGCTTGTTTCTCATGGCTTGCTCAGCCTGCTTTCTTATTATGTCCAGGACCACCATCTGAAGTATGGCATCACAAATCCTAGGATGGGTCGGGGGGAGGGGTGGCTTATGAAATCCCAACCATAGCTACAGAGCTATTAGATATAGATAGCTTCAGGGCAACTAGGGTCAGTTTTCTTCAGGGCTAAGGTCCTAAGTCTTCTCAGGCTCCAGTAAATGGACCTACACTCATGCACATACTGGAAGCCCTAACTGAATCAGTGTTGTTATTGTTGTTATGGAAATCATTTAAAGTTAGAAGTAAAAAGTCCAGAAGGGAATAGGGAAAGAATTGGAGGTAAGCTATTGAGGAGGGGTTATGAATATAAACCATTTACATTTTTTCATGTCAAGTTTTTAAATAGCTCATTAGGGTGATTTTAGCTCATAAATTTGCATAAGCGAGGTGGAAACTTTTCAAAGCAAAAACATTTTCTTCATAGTTTACTTAAATCAGGTATCTGATTTGTTAGTAGATTAAAGCCATTCAATTGCAATAAAGAATCTAAATAAGAGGTTGACAAAATAGGCAAGTATCTCATTATGTTTCTGGTCTTATTCAATGGTTAATCAGAACTAATCTTGTCTTGATTACATGTAAGAAGGTTAACACTTCAGTTTTGTATCAGTTAATCATGAAACAAAAACAAATCTATAAAAATACTTTATAATCTTTATATCCCCCATTTATAGTTACAGATATTATTGAATGGTAAGAAGAATACAGACAAAGAGGATTTAAATTGTAATATGTATTAAATTAAAGATGGAGATACATATCTATTGATATATCTTTAATAAGGAATTTATGTAATGTGCTGATGTATTCACTTTTGCTTTGTAAAAATTATTCTTTAAAAATTATTAATTTGTTGAAGTAAGAAAGAGTGGCCTAATAAAGCTTAGGCTCTAGTGTCATGGAGCAAGTTTTGGTTTATACCTAACAATATCACCCAGTGATCACAGAACAAATATATTATGCCATTATAACTATGAAAACTCAATTAAGAGAAACTTTAAAGAATATTTCTTGTACTTCAATGTGTCCATTACTTTTTAGGTAAAGGGGTCAATGCTGGGACTTCACAAAGCAAGACTTTGAATGCTTCAAAGGAACATCACGTGAGAGTGTTTTGGGAATTGTAAAAATGTTTCTTGCCATCTATACACAGAAAGTTGAATGCAAATGTTACACACACACACACACACACACACACACACACACACACACACACTCACACACACAGATGTTAGAACAGACAAGAGTGAAATTTCCAAGGTTATCAGGGAGTATTTGAAAACTTATGCTCCATTAAGATATATAACTAGAATAAATAAATTTCTATACCTACTGAAATTAAAGCACAATGATATAAACAACCTAAACAGAACCATGACAAACAATGTGATTGATGTAGTAATTCAAACTCTTTCCACAAAGGAAAGTTCTGAACTGGATAGGTTGCTAAATTTTGCCAATTTTCCAAGAAAGATATAATATTGATATTTCCCCCAAAATTCAATAAAATAGAAAATTGAACAACTCTACCAAACTCATTCTGTAATGCAGGTGTAACTCAGATAACCAAACTATACAAAAACACAACAATAAAAACAAGCAATCAAGCAAGCAAACAAACAAACCACCATAGCACATGTCTGCCAGAAAACAGGTAAGCTGCCTGCAGACATTCTCCACTCCCCTCTGTTCCCAGTAACCCGATCTTTTACTCTTCTCTCTAGCACTGAAACAATTATCAGCTACAGCCTTCCCTCAGCCTTGCCCATGTCTTCTGTGGATCCCACAAACTATCCCTTCCCTCCCCCCATTTGTTCCTTAGTTCCAGATCCCAACTCCAGTAGGCACCTCCTGCTAACCCAAGGGACTTAAACCCACACCTCTCTTTCTCTTCCTGAGATCTAATCCCCCAGTCTCATTCCCAGCTCTATAGCTATAAAATTTTTGTGGTCTCCCTTTCTTCTGTGATCTTATTCCCAATGGACCAAAAAGAATACCTCCTCCATTTTTTCTTCTGCTAACTCATCTCAGTTACCCAGCCTTCAATGTGAGCAGGCATTCCTTGTAAACACACCAGCTGAACAGCCAGGAAAACAGGCAACACACAGTCACCACACTCTCAAAAATACAGAGAAGAGACAGAAAGCAAAAACGAATTAGGAATTTGAACAGGAACTAAAGAGAAAAGCATTATTAAAAGAATACTAGAGTTGGAAGAAGAAAATTTCAGGCATTAAAGATACAATAGAAGAAATGCATTGAAGAAGATATTAAATCTAAAAACTCCTGATACAAAACATTTAAGAAATCTGGAAAACTATGAAAAGGCCAAACATAAGAATAATAGGTATGGCCTGGAGAGATGGCTCACTGGTTAAGAGCACTGACTGCTCTTCCAAAGGTCCTGAAATCAAATCCCAGCAACCACATTGTGGCTCACAACCATCTGAAATGAGATCTGATGCCCTCTTCTGGTGTGTCTGAAGTCAGCTACAGTGTATTCTTACATATAATAAATAAATAAATATTTAAAAAAAGAATAATAGGTACACAGGAAAGAAACCCAACTCAAAGGTTCAGAAAATATTTTCAACAAAATTACAGGAAAAAGTATTTCCAACCAAAGGAAGTAGATACATCTACAGGTACAAGAAGCATATAGACTCATTGAACACAGAAGCAGCTCAAAGGGATTTGTGTGGTCTCATCATCAGCACAGCCATGCCTACACACATGCAGCCATGTCCAGGGACCTGCAGTTGGTACTGATCTTGGCACCACCTACTCCTGTGTAGGTATCTCCCAGCATGGAAAGGTGGAGATAATTGTCAATGACCAGGGTAACCACACCATGCTGAGCTATGTTGCTTTCACTGACACAGAATGATTAATTGGGGATGCTACAAAGAATCAACAGTTTTTGATGCCAAACATCTGATAGGATGTAGATTTGATATTGCTGTTTTTCAGTCTAATATGAAGCACTGGCCCTTCATGGTGATGAGTGATGCAGGCAGGCCTAAGGTCCAAGTTAAGACAAAAAGTTTCTACCCCGAAGTGTCCTCAATGGTTCTGACCAAAATGAAGGAGTTTGCAGAAACTTACCTAGGAAAGATCATTACCAATGCCGTGGTCACAATGACAGCTTACTTCAATAACTCTCAGTGGTAGGCAACAAAAGATGTTGGAACTATTGCTGGTCTCAATGTACTTTGAATTATTAATGAACCAACTGCTGCTGCTATTGCTTATGGTTTAGATAAGAAGGTTGGAGCTGAAAGAAATGTGCTGATTTTCTGACGGGAGATGACACTTTTGATGTGTCAATCCTTACTACTAAGGATGGAACTTTTAAAGTCAAATCAACAGCTGGAGACACCCACTTGGGTAGAGAAGACTTTGACAACTGAATGGTCAACCATTTCATTGCTGAGGTTAAGTGAAAGTCCAAGAAGAAAATCAATAATAACAAGAAAGCTGTCCAGTGTCTGCATGGGAGCAGGCCAAGTGCTCCCTCTCCTCCAGCACCCAGGACAATATTGAGAATGATTCTCTCTATGAGGGAATTGACTTCCATCTGGTGTTGCCTCCATTACTCAGGCTCAATTTAAGGAATTGAATGCTGACCTGTTCTGTGGCACACTGGACCCTGTAGAGAAGGTCCTCCAAGATGCCAAACTAGACAAGTCACAGATACATGATGTTGCTCAGATGGGTGGTTCTACCAGAATCCTTAAGATTCAGAAACTTCTGCAAGACTTCTTCAATGGAAAAGAACTGAATAGGAACATTAACCCTGATGAAGCTCTTGCTTATGGTGGTGCTAACCAGGCAGCCATTCTATCTGGAGACAAGTCTGTGAACGGTCAGGATTTGCTGATCTTGGATGTCACATCTCTTTCCCTTGGTATTGAAACTGCTAGTGGAGTCAGGATTGTCCTCATTAAGTGCAATAACACCATTACCACCAAGCAGATAGACTTTCACCACCTACTCTGACAACCAGCCAGGTGTACTCATTCAGATGTATGAAGGTTAAAGGGTCATGACCAAGGACAACAACCTGCTTGGAAAGTTGGAGCTCAAAGACATACCTCCAGCACTCTGTGCTCCAGTTCCTCAGATTGAAGTTACTTTTGACATCAATACTAATGGCATCCTCAATGTTTCTGCTGTAGATAAGAGCACAGGAAAGGAGAATGAGATCACCATCACCAATGACAAGGGCCACTTGAGTAAAGAGGATACTGAGCACATGGTTGAAGAAGCTGAGAAGTACAAGACTGATGATGAGAAGCAGAGAGATTTGAGCTAAAACTGACTTAAAACCTCCTCACTGAAGACTAGCTTTTGTAGTACTGAAAGGTCATATGCAAGCTGCTAATGGAAGGAAATTGTGATGTCTATGAATCACAATGACCATTATGGCAAGCTAAACCTAAAAGTACAATAGTGGCATTTATATTTTAGTGGTATCCAAGAACTGTCTAATTGGATTCAACACCTCTTAGCAGGGCAGAAACCATGCCTGTTATTACAAACATAGCCAACTACAAAACACTAGTGAAGTCATGGGTCTTAGAAGAGAATATACAACTGCTGCTTTTCTAAACCAGAATACTTTCTAACTGCATTCTAAAGGATTATCCTTGTGCCTACAAATTACTGCTGCAGCTATCATTCCTCATCAAAGAAGCATCTGTTTACAGATGCAGATGCAGGAGATAGTTACAGAAAGCCTCAACTAGCCAAATTGCAAAGAACAACCAACAATTAGCTGCTCAGAACCACTTGATATATCTATGTAGTATAACCTTTAAACTTAAGGATCAAAGAACATTGCAGAAGAATAGTCAGGAAGACTGTAAAAGAAAGAGGACCAGGAAGTCAGTTGTAAGATTGTTTCTTTTAGCTAAGATAGGGAAACTATACTTATAAAATCTTAACATGGCTACCTAAATAAGTCTAACATAATTCTCCAAACAGTTGACATCCAGTGAAGATGAGGGAGATCTCACAGACCTCAAATTCAGATGAGGAGTTACAGGCAATTAACAACTGTTGAGAGAGGGAGAATTAGTCATTTCCTGGGATAAGACTCCAAATTGGTTATTGAATATAGAGTGATCAGCCATAGAAACATTTACATGCATGCAACAATCTATGAAAATAGTAGGTTGCTTCATGTGCATATTAAATTATAGCTGTATATAAGAATGGTTAAAGAAGAACAGCCTGGAATTTAAAAGGTAGGTAGGTAGAGGGGACATAGGAAGGATGGGGGAGAAGAGGATGAGGAAAATGATGCTATTGTATTTTAATTTAACAACAATAATAGTAATAATATTAATAATAATAAGGAACATAGAAGTAGAATAGAAAGGTTTTCCATATAAACAGTGGAGTTTCTAGGTAAGAGAGTGAATATGACAGGCAGGACTCAAATGCAGTCCAGATTATGTGGAAAATTGAAAAAATCCCTAATGATTTTATTTTTTATGTTTTGGGCAAAAGAAATGAGGAACAATAGGTTGCTACTTGCATACTTAATTTTCCTTGTCACAAAGTATATAATGAGCCTTTGCTGATTTCTTAATATTACTTAATCTGAAACTTATCTTTCTTAGGAAAGATTTACCAGAGTAGTGTGGCATTTGAAACCTCTCCTGTCTCTGAGCTTTACTCCTCACATCTGACTGTAGGTTTGAATTCTCTTTAAGTGGAATTTCCTTTCCGTTTTTATTATGTATTATTGGACAATGTGGAGTACAATAGGTGCAAAGAACTGAGGTACTATAATAGCTAATTTCTACTCAGGTTTAGCAACTGCAGAGCACTAGAATTTAGGGAGAACACAAAGGTGAACTCAGAATCCTTTTCTCTGACTCAGAGAACACCTTTCAGTGACTGATCTCCTTCATGCATCTATGGTGGTTTGGAAGTCCTTCTGACCATTGGGATCTCATAGCACAGCCTACCTTCTACTGGCTATCCACTAATCTTACCCTGATTTTCAGTTCTCACACTATCTGGAGACCTATTGCATATATTAAATTTTCTCTGTTTTAAACATTTACTATATGTTTTTCTAGCTCAAAGTTAATGATAAACTTTAGTTTAACTTATGGATTAAAGCCTCTGAAAAGTATAAGTAAGTCTACATTAATTTTGGTTCAATCATAAGATGAAGAATTTCTCCAAAGTTTTAGTGTATTAAATAGTTCCCCTACAAGGGAAAATCAAAAATTTAACTTAATTTGGAATTCTAATGGGATTACTGAAATTTAGTTACACAGGGTTAATTTTACATTTGTTGATTATGTTCCCATTTGATGGGAATCATACCAGACAAGTTTCATTTCATTGTAACAGAAATTTCAAGAAAATTTTTACTCTCTTCATAACACTAATCCTTTCAGATGCATCTAAGTGGTTGATTCTCAGATGATCTAAGTAATGGTGTGCCTCTACTTATTTCATCAAACAAGTCTGTCCCAGGTACAGAACCCAAGTGTGGCCTCCTTGCCTTTTTGATGATTCAGTTCTAATCTAATTTCTTTACTTGCTGACTTCATCAAAGAGAGCCTCCTCAGTGATGTTGTAGGCAGAGTGTGTTGTATGATTTGGGAAGTTTAAATAAAGTTTTCTGAGATGATAAGAATGATGTTTCTTACACTCTTTTAAAACCTTCTGATGTGCTATTCAATGGTCTTAAATGTAACGGTTGTGGTACAGATGTATGTATTGTGTGTGGACACTCATGGTGAGTTGGTTTCTGCATTTTAAATTCAGTTGTGAATTTTTATGTTGGTCTCCATTTTATCTTGGCAGGACTTAAATATTTAATGGTTACTGTTGAATCCAATGAATAATCAATATAATAATAATAGTAATAATAATAATAAAATAATCAATATCCAATGCCCATCAGACATGAAGTAAGTAGACACTCTGTATTTCAAAATGTGATACTTTATTAATTTCCTATCTTTAGCCAAAGTTAAATTTTTTCAGTCTCCAGTATACTATGAATATTAAAAAAGGAAATTTCATAAACTTGAAAGTAAAAAGTCTAGGCTATAAGACTGGATAAAATGGGTGAGATTTTTGGACATCAATGAGTAGCATTCTTTTTCTGTGACAACCTGAGAAAACCAATATAAACATAAAAATTAATTAGGAAGATAGAAAATAACTGTACTGTTGGAAATCCAAAAGCTCTTTCCAGAAAAAATAAACTCACTGAAAAATTGCATACCATCTCTGAGTTCTCAAACAGAAGGCTAGTCTTCTGAACTACTTCTATAAAATATATCTGGTACTATTCTCAGTGTGATTGCTCCTTGGAGCAGGAACAAAGGGAAATAAACTCAATCTATTTATTCCATACACAGAGAAGAGAGCTGGCTCAGCTGAACACACTTAATTGTCTGTTTAGATCCACCATATTCCTATGCCAGTTTTCCTTTTGAAGTGGGTATATCATACAAAATGATAAAGAGTTCCTATTCTTATTCAACATAAAATAGAAGTGAAAGAGTCCATCATTAAATACACAAAAATTATGTGTAAGGATATTTTACCATTAGGTAATGTCTCATAATATTGACATACTGGAACATATGGCAGATAACTTCTTCAAATTAGCATGAAGATTATCACTTTAATGGGGCTTCAATATCAAATGCTTAATAGACTCAAAATAAATTTTAAAAAAACATTATAGCTAAAATAGAAAACATTATTAATTTCTAGTGAATTAAATTCCAAATAAGACTTTGGAAATTTAGCCTAGATGCATGGCACAATATTTGAAGGAAATTATTTTAACAATAAATGTTACTGCTGTTTGACAGGAAATTTAGTGATATTTTTACACAACTAATAAAACCAAAATCTATCTATCTATCTATATTTTTTGAGACAGAGTTTCTCTGTATAGCCCTGGCTGTCCTGGAACTCACTCTGTAGACCAGGCTGGCCTCAAACTTAGATATCCACCTGTCTCTGTCTCCCAAGTGCTGAGAATAAAGGTGTGCAATACCACTGCCCAGCAAAAATCTATATTCACAATATGAAAATCAAGGCTGCAGTCTGGATTGACAGCATCCTTAATCTGCTCCCACATAAACTCAAGGCTTCTCAGTATGTAATAATTTTATAAGTAATTGTGGCTTCCTGCCTCCATTTACACTCAGGAGGTGCACCTGTTCCACAGCCCTCTGTGCACCCTTCCTTCCTGCAAGGGGAGGCTGGTCTCCTTGCACGAAGGTGAGATTGCCATTTTCTTTCCACTGACTTTCTAAGGCAGGGTCAGTCAGAAGGCACAGGCAGCAGAAGTGGCAGAGCAGCTGGGACAGGGTCCTACCTGCATCCATCTGCACCCAAGAGGGAAGGCTGATCCACAGCCCTCTGTGCACAGGTCTTACCAGGAGAGAGCTGATCTCCCAGGAGTGCTGACACAGGCTTACAGACCCACAGGAGGAACAAGCTCCAGCCAGAGACAGGAAGAACATCTAACACCAGAGATTATCACATGGTGAAAGGCAAACACAAGAATCTTTCCAACAGAATTCAAGACTACTTGGCAGCATCAGAACCCAGTACTCCCACCACAGCAAGTCCTGGATACCCCAACACACCTGAAAAGCAAGATTTGGATCTAAAATCATATCTAGTTTTGTTGAAAGATTACTTTCTTGCTTTTTCTAGGATGTAGTTTCCCCCCTTGTGTTGGACTTTTCCATTTATTTTTTTTTACCTTTTTTTAAAGTTTTTTTATTAGATATTTTCTTTATTTACATGTAAATTTCTCCTTTCCCAGTTTCCCCTCCAAAAAACAAAGAAACAAACAAAAACTTTCCTAAAGCTCAAAGCACACATTGCACTGCACACAATAATAGTGGGAGACTTCAACACCCCACTCTGCAATGGACAGATCATGGAAACAGAAACTATAGAGAGACACAGTGAAACTAACAGAAGTTATGATCCAAATGGATTTAACAGATAACTATAGAACATATCATCTTATACCACACGGATATACCTTCTTCTCAGCACCTCATGGTACCTTTTCCAAAAATTGACCATATAATCAGTCACAAAACAGGCCTCAACAGATACAAGAAGATTGAAATGATTCCTTGCATCCTATCAGATCACCATGGGCTAAGGCTGGTCCTTAATAACAACATAAACAATAGAAAGCCCACATATACATGGAAGCTTAACAACACTCTACTCAATGATAACATGGTCAAGGAAGAAATAAAGAAAGAAATTAAAGACTTTTTAGAGTTTAATGAAAATGAAGCCACAATATACCCAAACTTATGGGACACAATGAAAGCAGTCCTAAAAGGAAAACTCATAGCTCTGAGTGCCTCTAAAATGAAACTGGAGAGAGCATACACCAGCATTTTGACAAGACATCTGAAAGCTATAGAACAAAAAGAAGCAAATTCACCCAAGAGGAGTAGACAGCAGGAATGAATCAAACTCAGGACTGAAATCAACCAAGTGGAACCAAAAAGAACTATACAAAGAATCAACAAGGCCAGGAGCTGGTTCTTTGAGAAAATCAACAAGATAGATTAACCCTTATCCAGACTAACTAGAGGGCACAGAGACAATATCCTAATTAACTAGATCAGAAATGAAAAGGGAGACATAACAACAAAAACTGAGGAAATCCAAAAAAATCATCAGATCCCACTACAAAAGCTTATACTCAACAAAACTGGAAAACCTGGATGAAATGGACAATTTTCTAGACAGATACCAGGTACTAAAGTTAAATCAAGATCAAATAAACAATCTGATCAGTCCCATATCCCCTAAGGTAATAGAAATAGTCATTAATAGCCTCCCAAACAAAAAATTCCCTGGACCAGATGGGTTTAGTTCAGTTTTATCAGACCTTCAAAGAAGACCTAATACCAACACTCCTCAAACTATTCCACAGAATAGAAACAGAAGGTACTATATCCAATTCGTTCTATGAAGCAATACCTCAACCACACAAAGACCTAACAAAGAAAGAAAACTTCAGACCAGTTTCTTATGAATAATGATGCAAAAATACTCAAAAAAAATTCTTGGAAACCGAATCCAAGAACACATCAAAATGATCATCCATCATGATCAAGTAAGCTTTATCCCAGGGAAGCAGGGATGATTCAATATATGGAAATCTATCAATGTAATCCACTACATAAACAAGCTCAAAGAAAAAAAAAACATATGACCATCTCATTAGAAGCTGAGAAAGCATTTGAGAAAATCCAACACCACTTCATGATAAAAGTCTTGCAAAGATCAGGAATTCAAGGCTTACACCTAAACATAGTAAAAGCAATATACAGCAAACCAGTAGCCAACATCAAACTAAATGGAAAGAAACATGAAGCTGTTTCACTAAATTCCTCACTAGACAAGGCTGCCCACTCTCTCCCTACCTATTCAATATTTTACTTGAAGTCCTAGCCAGAGCAATTAGACAACAAAAGGAGATCAAAGGGATACAAATTGGAAAGGAAGAAGCCAAATTATCACTATTTGCTGATGATATGATAGTATACTTAAGTGACCCCAAAAATTCCACCAGAGAACTCCTAAATCTGATAAACAACTTTAGCAAAGTAGCTGAATATAAAATTAACTCAAGCAAATCAATAGCCTTCCTCTACACAAAAGATAAACAGGCAGAGAAAGAAATTAGGGAAACAACACCCTTCACAATAGCTACAAATAATATAAAATACGTTGGTGTGACTCTAACTAAGCAAGTGAAATATCTGTATGACAAGAACTTCAAGTCTCTGAAGAAGGAAATTGAATCTCAGCAGATGGAAAGATCTCCCATGCTCTTGGATTAGCAGGATTAATATAGTAAAAATGGCCATTTTACTGAAGGCAATCTACAGATTCAATGAATCTCCATCAAAATTCCAACTCAGTTCTTCACAGACTTGAAAAGAGCAATTTGCAAATTCATCTGGAATAACAAAAAACCTAGGATAGCAAAAACTCTTCTCAACAATAAAAGAACTTCTGGTGCAATCACCATCCCTGATCTTAAGCTGTACTACAGAGCAATTGTGATAAAAGCTGCATGGTATTGGTATAGTGACAGGCTTGTGGATCATTAGAATAGAATTGAAGACTCAGAAATGAACCCACACACCTATGGTCACTTGATCTTTAACAAAGGAGCTAAAACCATCCTGTGGGAAAAAAGACAGCATTTTCAGCAAATGGTACTGGCTCAACTGGCAGTCAGCATGTAGAAGAATGAAAATCGATCCATTCTTATCTCCTTGTACAAAGCTCAATTCCAAGTAGATCAAGGACCTCCACATAAAACCAGATACAATCAAACTAATAGAAAAAAAAGTGGGTAAGAGCTTCGAGTACATGAGGACAGGGGAAAATTTCCTGAACAGAACACCAATAGCTTATGCTCTAAGATCAAGAACAAATAGGACCTCATAAAATTGCAAAGCTTCTGTAAGACAAAGGACACTGGCAATAGGACAAAATGACAACCAACAGATTGGGAAAAGATCTTTACCAACCCTACATCTGATAGAAGGCTAATATGCAATGTATACAAAGAACTCAAGAAGTTAGACTCCAGAGAACCAAATAACCTTATTAAAAATGGGGTACAGAGCTAAACAAAGAATTCTCAACAGAGCACCTAAAGAAATGTTCAACATTCTTAGTCATCAGGGAAATCCAAATCAAAACAACCCTGAGATTCCACCTCACACCAGTCAAAATGGCTAAGATCAAAAATTCAGGTGACAGCATATGCTGGCAAGGTTGTGGAGAAAGAGGATCACTACTTCATTGCTGGTGCTATTGCATGCTGGTACAACCACTCTTGAAAACAGTTTGGTGGTTCTTAAGGAAATCAGACATATTACTACCTGAGGACCCAGCTATACCACTCCTGGGCATACATCCAGAAGATGCTCCAAAATATAATATGGACACATGCTCCACTATGGTCATAGCAGCCTTATTAATAATAGCTAGATGCTGCATAGAACCCAGATGTCCTTCAACACAGGGATGGATACAGAAAATGTTGTAGATTTACACAATGGAGTACTACTCAGCTATTAAAAACAATGAATTTATGAAATTCTTAGGGAAATGGATGGATCTGGAGAATATTATCATGAGTGAGGTAAACCAATCACAAAAGAACACAAATGGTATGCACTCACTTATAAGTGGGTATTAATTATCCCAGAAGCTTGGAATACACAAGATACATCCACAAACCACAAAAAACTCAAGAAGAAGTAAGACCAAAGTGTAGATACTTCGATCCTTCTTAGAAGAGGGAAATGAGTTGCAGAGACAAATTATGGAGTAGAGACTGAAGGAAGGACAATCCAGAGACTGTCCCACCTGGGAATCCTTTCCATATTCAATCACCAAACTCAGACACTATTGTGGATGCCAGCAAGTGTTGGCTGAGAGGAGCCTGATATAGCTGTCTCGTGAGAGGCTCTGACAGTGCCTGACTAATACAGAAGTAGAGGTTCACAACCTTCCATTGGACTGAGCACAGGGTCCCTAATGAAGGAGCTAGAGAAAGGACCCAAGGAGCTGAAGGGGTTTGTAGTCCCTTAGGACAAACAACAATATGAACTAACTAGTACCCTCAGAGCTCCCAGGGACTAAACCACCAACCAAAGAGTACACATTGTGGGACTCATGGCCCCAGCTGTGTATGTAGTAGAGGATGGCTTCGTCGGTCATCAGTTGGAGGAGAGGCCCTTGATCCTGTGGAGGTTCTATGCCCCATTTTAGGGAAATGTCAGGGCCAGGAAGTAGGAAAGGGTGAGTTGGTGAGCAGGGGAGGGGGAGGGAATAAGGTTGTTGTTTTTTTCTTTTCTTTTTTCCTGGAGGGGAAACCAGGAAAGGGGGTATCACTTGAAATGTAAATAAAGAAAATATCTAATAAAACATAAATAGAAAAAGGAAATCAAGGACATAAATTGGATTAACATGACAAAAGCCGTAGAGAAAATCATCCTATGTCCTGCTTTCCATCAGAGGAATATTGAAGAGAAATCAATCTTGCCCTTCTAACTGAACTGTTTGCACTTCTCATAGATTTTTGGAGCTGTTTTAATCTCATCTGAAGGACTGGTATTATATCAATGATGCTGGCCAGTAGACTTGCAATGATGTTAATAATGCTGTCCAGGAGCCAGGATATGGTGAGAAGTGAGCTTTTATGACCTCTATCAGGGCCTGTTTTAAATAGGTAACCAGAACTAAATCAGCCTCCTTTAAAAGTTACTTCGCTATGTTTTGAGAAAGTCTTGTTATAATAACTTTTTTTGTTAAAAACCTCAAATGTAAAGAAACCACAAAAACACTAGTGAAAATAGTTGTATAACTTTACCCTCACATTCAACTGTGTTTTGTCCCAGTTTTGTGTACCTCTCTGTTTCCTCTGGCCTTCCTCCCTATTTTTATGAAATATTTCATAATTGCAAATATGACAGCATTTCCCTGGAACAACTCATATCATTTATCACACATCATCATAATACTATCATCAAAATTCACTGACGAATTCATTTTTATACAGTACAATTATCTAAACAATTCATTTTTTTAAAAAAATTGTTCATTGCTAAAATGTTTTTTCTTTTTTCTTTTCTTTTTAATGTATTGGGGCTTTTAGTTCTAACATTTTATCAGTTCTAACTTAAGATAACATATAGATACTTCATATAAAGCATGAAGTGCCTATTACAGAGACTTTTCCTCTGATTGAATTGACTTGTTTTCTGTAAACACAAATTTTGACCTATATGGAACATCTACGAAAGTTTGTTTTTAATGAAGCACCCTGACTGCCTTTCTAATTTTTGTTTAACCATGTGAGCAGACCAATATTTACAACTTGCTGACCATAATACTCTCTGAACTTTCTTGTAGTTGCTACCACTGACAATTTACAGTCAGAAAACCACCAGTGACTTCTGTAACTGATATCATTATGTCACCTCTGTTAGGACTTTCAGGTGATAAATTTACTCCTCATGTATGATTTTGTTGTCTGCATTGTGCTTCGATATGATTTTCTTGAATTTTCTAAACTCACAAAATTTTAGGTAATGTCCATTACTTAGTCATTCCCTAAGTCTCCTTCTCATGGATACACATTTTCACACTCCCTCATTTTCACAGCTTAATTATTCTCTCAGCCATTCTTAGAACTCCAAGCCAGATATGATTCTCTGAAACATTTCTCCTTTCTTTCCAAGAATATTGTGTCAGAATGTGATATCTTTCTTTTCTTTTTTTTTATTATTTTATTTATTTACATTTCAAATGTCCCCCTTCCTGTTCTCCCCTCAACCCACCTTCCCTCCCCCTCTTCTTCCCCTCTAAGAGGGTGATCCCCAAACCACCCTCACACTCCCACTTCACCCCTGCAGCATCCCCCTTTAGTGGAGGAACAAGCCTCCACAAGGCCAAGCACCGCACCTCCCATTGATGCCAGACGAGGCAGTCCTCTGCTACATATGTAGCAGGAACTATGGACCCACCCATGTATACTCTGGTTAACAGTTTAGTTTTTGTTATTCCAAATGAATTTGAGAATTGCTCTTTCTACCTCTATGAAAAATTGAGTTGGAATTTTGATGGGGACTGCATTGAATTTTGCTTCGGCAAGATGGCCATTTTTACTATATTAATTCTCTTTCCAGTTTCTGAGGTCTTCTTTGATTTCTTTCTACAGAGACATGAAGTTCTTGTTGACCAGATTTTTCACTTGTTTGATTAGAGTCACATCAAGATATTTTATATTGTTTGTGACTATTGTGAAGGGTGTCATTTCCCTAATTTCTTTCTCAGTCTATTTATCCTTTGAGTAGAGGAACGCTTGTTTGAGTTAATTTTATATCCAGCCACTTTGATAAAGTTCTTTATCAGGTTTAGGAGTTCTATGGTGGAATTTTTGGGGTCACTTAAGTATGCTATCATATTTAGAAATAGTGATATTTTGACTTATTCCTTTCCAATTTGTATCCCTTTGACCTCCTTTTGTTCTGTAATTGCTCTGGCTATAACTTCAAGTACTATATTGAATAGATAGGGAGAGAGAGGGCAGCCTTGTCTAGTTCCTAATTTTAGTGGGATTGCTTCAAGTTTCTCTCCATTTAGTTTGATGTTGGCTAATGTTTCACTGTATGTTGCTTTTTAGTATGTTTAGGTATGGGCCTTGAATTCCTGATCTTTCTAAGACTTTTAAAATGAAAGGATGTTGAATTTTGTCAAATGATTTCTTCAGCATCTAATGAAATGATCATGTGTTCTGTTCTTTGAGTCTGTTTATGTAGTAGCTACATTGATGGATTTCCATATATGGAACTGTCCCTGCATCCCTCTTACAAAGCTTAGTTTTTTTATGGTGAATCATCATTTCGATGTGTTCTTGGATTCAGATTGTGAGAATTTTATTAAGTATTTTTGCATGGACATTCATAAGGAAAATTGGTCTGAAGTTCTCTCTCTTTGTTGGGTCTTCGTGAGGTTTTGGTATCAGCATAACTGTGGCTTCATACATTGAATTGGGTAGTGTTCCTTCTGTTTCTATTTTGTAGAATAGTTTAGGTCTTCTTTGAAGGTCTGATAGAATTCTGCACTAAATCCATCTATCTGGTCATGGGCTTTTTTTGGTTGGGAGACTTTTAATGACTTTTTCTATTTCTTTAGGGGTTAGGGTACTATTTAGATGGTTTATCTGATCTTGATTTAACTTTGATATTTGGTATCTGTCTAGAAATATGTTCATTTCATCCAAATTTTCCACTTTTGTTGAATATAGGCTTTTGTAGTAGGATCTGATGATTTTTTTAATTTCTTCAGTTTCTGTTATTATATCTCTCTTTTCATTTCTGATTTTCTTCATTTGCATACTGTCTGTGCCCTCTGGTTTAGACTGGCTAAGGGTTTATCTATCTTGTTTATTTTCTCAAAAAAAAAAAAAACAAACAAACAGCTCCTGGTATTGTTGATTTTTGTATAGTTCTTTTGGTTCTACTTTGTTGATTTCAGCCCTGAGTTTGATTATTTCCTGCTGTTTACTCCTCTTGGATGTTTTACTTCTTTTCGTTCTAGAACTTTCAGGTATGCTCTTAAACTGCTAGTGTATGCTCTTTCTAGTTTCTTTTTGGAGGCACTCAGAGCTATGAGTTTTTCTCTTAGTATTGCTTTCATTGTGTCCTATAAGTTTGGGTATGTTGTGCCTTCATTTTCATTAAATTCTAAAGTCTTTAATTTCTTTCTTTATTTCTTCATTGACCAAGTTATCACTGCATAGGGCATTGTTCATCTTCCATGTGTATGTGGCTTTTGTTGTTATTGAATAACAGCCTTAGTCCGTGGTGATATGATATGATGCATGGGATTATTTCAAACCTCTTATATCTGTTGAGGCCTGTTTTGTGACCAAGTATATTGTCAGTTTTGGAGAAGGTAGCATGAGGTGCTGAGAAGAAGGTATATTCTTTTGTTTTAGGATGAAATGTTCTATAGATACCTATTAAACTCATTTGGTCCATAACTTTTGCTAGTTTCATTCTGTCTCTGTTCAGTTTCTGTTTCCATGATCTGCCCGTTGATGAAGGTAGGATGTTGAACTCTTTCACTATTATTTTGTGTGGTGCATTGTGTGCTTTGAGCTTTATAGTAAAGTTTCTTTTACGAATGTGAGTGCCCTTGCATTTGGAGCATAGATATTCAGAATTGAGAGTTCTTCTCGGTAGATTTTTCCTTTGATGTATATGAAAGGTCCTTCCTTATCTTTTTAAATAATTTATGGTTGAAAGTTGATTTTATTTGGTATTAGAATGTCTACTCCAGCTTGGTTTTTTTGGGACCATTTGCTTGGGAAACTGTTCTCTAGCCTTTTACTCTGAGGTAATGCCTGTCTTTGACACTGAGGTGTGATTTCTGTATGCAGCAAAATGCTGGGTACTGTTTAAGTATACAGTCTGTTTCTCTATGTCTTTTTATTTTGGAATTGAGTCCATTGATGTTCAGAGATATTAAGGAATAGTGATTGTTGCTTCCTGCTCTTTTTGATGTTATTTTTATGTTTGTGGGGTTAACATCTTTGGAGTTGGTTGAAAGAAGATTACTTCCTTGCTTTTTCTAGGCTGTAGTTACCCTCCTTGTGTTGGAATTTTCTATCTATTATCCTTTGGTAGGGCTGGATTTGTGGAAAGATATTGTTTAAATTTGGTTTTGTCATGGAATATCTTGCTTTCTCTATATATGGTAACTGAGAGTATTGCTGGGTATAGTACCCTGGGCTATAATTTTTGTTCTCTTAGGGTCTGTATGAGGTTTGAAGTTCTGTAGGCTTCTTGTATGTTCATGGGCATCACTTTCTTTAGGTTAGGGAAGTTTTCTTGTATAACTTTGTTGAAGATACTATTTTCAGTAAGTATTTCAGGAAGTCTTTACTCTTTTCTATATCCATTATCCTTAGGTTTGGTCTTATCAGTGTATCCTAGATTTCCTGATGTTTTTGGTTACAATCTTTTTGCATTTTGCATTTTGTCTGTTGTGTCAATGTTTTCTATGGTGTTTTCTGCACCTGAGATTCTCTCTTCTATCTCTTGTCTTCTGTTGGTGATACATGCATCTATTATTCCTGATCTCTTTCCTAGGTTTTCTATCTCCTGGGTTGTTTCCATTTGTGATTTCTTTATTGTTTTTATTTCCATTTTTAGACCCTGGATGGTTTTGTTCAATTCCTTCACCTGTTCGGTTGTGTTTTCCTGTAATTCTTTAAGGGATTTTTGTGTTTCCTCTTTAAGGGCTTCTACCTGTTTACCTGTGTTCTCCTGTATTTCTGTAATGGAGTTACTTATGTCCTTCTTAAAGTCCTCTATCATCATCATGAGATGTGATTTTGAATCAGTCTTGTTTTTCTGGTGTGTTGTGGTATCCAGGGCTCCCTCTGGTGGGAGAAATGGGTCCTGATGATGCTGAGTCACCTTGGTTTCTGCTGCCCTTGCCTCTCTCCACTGGTTATCTCTGGTGTTAGCTGGTCTTGCTTTTTCTGACTGTGACTTGTCCCTTCGGCAAGCCTGTGTGTCAGTACTCCTGAGAGACCAGTTTTTTTTTTTTTTTTTAAATTTTTCGAGACAGGGTTTCTCTGTATAGCCCTGGCTGTCCTGGAACTCACTCTGTAGACCAGGCTGGCCTCAAACTCAGAAATCCACCTGCCTCTGCCTCCCAGGTGCTGGGATTAAAGGCATGCACCACCACCACCTGAGACCAGTTTTCTTCAGGAGGAATTTGGGTATGGAGATCTGTCACATAGGATCATCTCTGGGGTGGAGACAGAAATGGGAAAGATCCTGTCTCCAGCTTTTCCTTGGTTCCTGTGTCCTGACGGCTCTGGGCTGGTCCCTCTTGGGCCAGGAATTAGAATAGAAGTAGTGGTCTTACCTGTGCTCACTGGTGTGTTGGCAGTCCTGGGAGTCCAGCTTTCTGCTGGCTGTATTAGGATATGGAGTGTTGTGGCACAGGATAAACTCAGGGCACAGATGGAAACTGGAAGGATCTGCCTTGGGCAGCTCCTCAGTTCCTGTATCCTAAGGGTTCTGGTCAGGTTCCTCTGAGCAGAAGTGGTGATCTCAACTTTGCTCACAGGTGTGTCCATACTCCTGAGAGACCAGCTCTCTCTCCACGGTATTTGGGTATGGAGCACTGTGTCACAGGATCAGTTCCCAGATTAGATACAAACCCCTCAGGGTCGTTTTAATTTGTATTTCCCTAATGCCTAAGGATGTTGAACATTTCTTTAGGTGTTTCTCGGTCACTTGAGAATCCTCATTTGAGAATTTTTGTTTAGCTCTGTACCCTGTTTTTAATTGAGTTGTTCGGTTTTCTGGAGTTCTTTCTATGTTTTGGATATTATCCCTCTATCAGATCTAGGGTTGGTAAAGATCTTTTCCTAATCTGTAAGTTGCTATTTTGTCCTATTGACAGTGCCTTTTGCATTAAAGAATATTTTCAGTTTCACAAGGTCTCATTTATCAATTGTTGATCTTACAGTCATTGGTTCTGTTCAGGAAAATTTCCCCCATGCTGATGTGTTTGAGGCTCTTTCTCTTCTATTAGATTCTGTGTATCTAGAGTATGTGGATTTGCTTGATCCACTTGGATTTGAGCTTTGTACAGATGATAAAAAAAGATGAATTTACATTCTTCTACAAGTAGACCTCCAGTTAGACCATTACATTTGTTTAAAATGCTTTATTTTTTCCATTGTATGGTTTTGGCTTCTTTGTCAAATATCAAGTGATCATAAGTTTTTTGGGTTTATTTTGAGGTCTTCAGTTATATTACATTGATCTACCTGTCTGTCTCTGTACCAATTCCATGTGGTTTTAATCACTATTGCTGTACAGTACAACTTGAAGTCAGAGATGATGATTCCCACAGAAGTTTTTTTATTGTTTAGAATTCTTTTCACTATTATGGGATTTTTGTTATTATAGATAAAGTTTAGAATTGCTCTTTCTATTGCTGTGATGAATTGAGTTGTAATTTTAATGGGGATTGCATTGAATCTGTAGATTGCTTTCAGCAAGATGAGCATTTTTTACTATGTTAACTCTGCCAACCCATGAGCATGGGTATCTTTCCATCTTCTGGGGAGGGGTCTTCTTCAAGTTCTTTCTTCAGAGACTTGAAATTCTTTTTATTTGTTTGTTTTTTGCTTTTATTAGATATTTTCTTTATTTACATGTCATATTTCCCAGTTTCCCCTAAAAAACAAAACAAAACAAAAAAACAACAACAAGAACAAACCCCTGTTTCCTCCCCACTCCCCCTGCTCGCTACCCTACCCCCTCCTGCTTACTGGCCCTGGCATTCCCATACACTGGGGCACAGAACCTTCACAGGGCCGAGGGCCTCTTCTCTCATTGATGACCAACTTGGCCATCCTCTACTATACACACACTCTACTATACACGGAGCAATCAATTCTACTATGTGTACTCCTTGTTTGGTGGTTTAGTCCCTGGGAGGTCTGAGAGTACTAGTTAGTTCATATTGTTGTTCGTCCTAAGGGGCTGCAAACCTTTCAGCTCCTTCAGTCCTTTCTCTAGCTCCTTCATTTGGGGACCCCATACTCAGTTCAATGGATGGCTGTGAGCCTCTACTTCTGTATTAGTCGGGTACTGTCAGAGCCTCTTGGGAGACAGCTATATCAGGCTGGATTGTCCTTCCTTCAGCCTCTGCTCCATAGTTAGTCTCTGCAACTCCTTCCATGGGTATTTTGTTCCCTCTTTTAAGAAGGAATGAAGTGCCCACATTTTGGTCTTCCTTCTTCTTGAGTTTCTTGTGGTTTGTGGATTGTACTTCGTGTATTCTGAACTTCTCTTATTAACCATAAGTGGTTAGTAACCACTTATGAGAGAGTACATACCATGTGTGTTCTTTTGTAATTGGGTTACCTCACTCAGGATGATATTCTCCAGATCCCTCCATTTCCCTAGGAATTTCATAAATTCATTGTTTTTAGTAGCTGAGTAGCACTCCATTGTGTAGATGTACCACATTTTCTATATCCATTCCTCTGTTGAGGGACATCTGGGTTGTTTCCAGTTTCTGGCAATTATAAATAAGGCTGCTATGAACATAATGGAGCATATGTCCTTATTACATCTTGGAACATCTTCTCGATATATGCCCAGGAGTGGTAAAGCTGGGTCCTCTGGTAGAACTATGTCCAATTTCCAGAGGAAACACCAAACTGATTTCCAGAGTGGTTGTACCAGCTTGCAATCCCACCAGCAATGGAGGAGTGTTCCTTTTTCTCCACAACCTCTCTGAAATTCTTGTCATATAGATATTTCACTTGCATGGCTAGAGTTACACCAAGATATTTTATCTTAGTTATGAATATTGTGAAGCTTCTTGTTTCTCTAATATCTTTCTCAGCCCATTTATCCTTTGTATAGAAGAAGGCTATTAATTTGTTTGAGTTAATTTTATATTCGGCCACATTGGTGAAGGTTTTATCAGGTGCAAGACTTCTCTGGTAGAATTTTTACAGTTGCTCATGTATACTATCATATCATCTACAAGGAGTGATACATTAACTTGTTCTTTTCCAATTTGTGTCTCTTTGACCTCCTTTTGTTGTTTAATTGCTCTAGCTAGAATTTCAAGTACTATATTGAATAAATGGGGAGAGAATGGGGAGCCTTATCTAGTCCCTGATTTTACTGGGATTTCATCAAATTTCTCTCCATTTAATTTGATGTTGGCTGTTTGTTTGCTATACATTGCTTTTGTTAAGTTTAGGTATATGCCTTGAATTCCTGATCTATCCAACACCTTTTAACATGAAGGGGTATTATATTTTGTCAAAGGCTTTTTCAGCATCCAATTTGATGGTCATATAATTTTTTCTTTTAGTTTGTTTTTGTAGTGGATTACTTTGATGGATTTCCATATATTGAACCATCCCTGTACCTCTGGATGAAGCCTACTTGATTGTGGTGAATAATCATTTTGATGTATTCTTTGATTTGGCCTGGGAAAATTTTATTGAGTATTTTTGCATCGATATTCATAAGTGAAATTGATCTGAAGTTCTTTCTTTGTTGTGTCTTTGTGTAGTTTAGGTATCAGCATAACTGTGGCTTAATATCATAAATTAGACAGTATTCCTTCTGTTTCTATTTTGTGAAATAGTTTGAGAAGTGTTGGTATTAGGTTTTCATTGAAGGTCTGATAGAACTCTGCACTAAAACCATCTGGCCCTGGGCTTTTTTCAGTTCGGAGACTTTTAATGACTGAAAGTACCATGAGGTGCTGAGAAGTAGATATATTTTTTGTTTTGGGGTGAAATGTTCTGTAGATATCTGAAAAATCCATTTGGTTCATAACTTCTATTGGTTTTACTGTGTCTCTATTTCGTTTCTGTTTCTATGATCTGTCCATTGGTGAAAGTGGGGTGTTGAAATATCCCACTATTATTTTGTGTGGTTCAATATGTGTTTTGAGGTTTTGTAACATTCCTTTTACAAATTTGGGTACCTTTTCATTTGGGGTGTAGACTTTCAGAACAGGTTTCATCTTGGTTGGTTTTTTTCTTTAATGAGTATGAAGTGTCCTTCCCCATCTGTTTTGCTAACATTTGGTTCAATGTCTATTTTATTGGATATTAGAATGGCTTCTCTGGCTTGTTTCTTGGGACCATTTGCTTGGAAATTTTTTTCCAGCCTTTTACTCTGAGGTAGTGTCTATCTTTGTCATTGAGGTGTACATGTAGTAAAATGTACACCTCATGTAGTAAAATGCTGGGTCCTGTCTCCACTGTTTCCTCTTCTTCCCACAAAGTATCCATGTTAATTACATTTGTTTTTATTATTATTAAGTTGCTAAATTCTATAGCTGTAGGTCTAGGGCTAAGAGTGACTCCTCTTGTTTACAAGCTTTTCGTGCAAATCTTGTTCTTTGATTTAAGACTATTGGTTGATTAAAATTGGGTACAATCAATTACTGGAGGGATTAGAGGTAAGGTGAGTTTGGAGTGACCTGATTGGAGGAGGAGAGACAAGGGGGAGAAAGAGGGGAGAGAGAGAGAGAGAGAGAGAGAGAGAGAG
>NW_022196897.1:11286060-11299547 GCF_008632895.1 Mastomys coucha
GAGAGAGAATGAGAGAAAGAGAGAGAGAAAGAGAGGGGAAGCCACCATGAGAGGAGATGTACAATGAGCACATGGTCGGGAGAAACAGCAAGTATCTGGGATAGCTAGGGCAGCAGTTAGAAGAGTAACTAATAATGGTCAAAGCTAAATAAAATAACCATAGTCAGAGTCTCCTTTATTTGTAAACTAGTTGGGGATAAACATAAATTGCAAGTACTACAGTAGTCTTTTGGGGGCTGGATGAAAATATATTTATATAGTGGTTTGATGCTATTCAAGTTAAGCTATGCAATAGTCATAGGTTTCCCTTCAGGGCACAAGATATACAGAGTATATTCCATTCCCAATTTAAAATTCATTCCTATTAAGTTGATATGGATATTCATGGAATTCATAGCTGAGTAACAATAATACCTTTATTCCACCAGCACCCTGCATAGCTTCCAGTGCAGTTCTAACTTGATTTCTTTATCTCTTTCAAGATATGTGCTGTCTTTAGCAATAGTGTCTTTATCAGCTAGTTCTAGTTGGCAATGAAGAAAAATGGCAGAGCCTGAATAGTTTTGGGACTTCTGTACCCAATAATTCTTAAAAGGATATATCCCATAATCAGTATGAAGTTTTGTTTAAAAAATGATCCATTGCTTCTAGGAGCATTATCTAGATGATACCATGTAAGGTACTTGCCTTCAGGTGTTTTTTAAATTTATTTTTATTTGCTATTTTTGCTTTATATTCACTTTATTAAATAGTAGCTCTCTTTGTGACTTTCTCATACTCTTTGTTTTGGTAAATCTGTCCCTTTCCCATGCCTTCATCTCTATCTCCTTAACAATCATACCCAATTAAACTTTTTCTACCCCAGTATTCCCCATCTCCATCTCATTTGTTTTTTAAATATGCCACTGTTACTCTCCCTATGGCAACCCTTCTTTTCTTTCCTCCACAATATTTTTAGTTCAGAAAAATTTAGGTCTCTGAAACCAAATGGAGTTTTATTGAATCTTGGCTTTATTAATTACTATGTGACCCTGAAAACTATAGCAAATTATCCTCCATATCTACATTTAGAAAATGAGCTAGCAATAATTACTACTCATGAGAGCATGATGGAGATTAAATGAAAAAATATATGTAAGTAGATAGAACAATATCTGTCATATCATAAATGTTATATAAGTGATATTTGTCATTTTCACATTTTTGAAGCCACAAAGGAAAATAATCACAACTTACTTAAATTTTCAACCATATATTAGTGCTTAGTACAGTATTGGTACTATTGATTATTGGGATCAGTGAGTTAAGTTTATCTGCTGTAAGTTCACATTAAATTACAAATTTAATAGTGAATCTTGTAGTGAATCTTAGCTGTCAGCTTAACATAGCCCAGAATCATTAGAAAGAGTCTCAGTTGGAGAATTTCCTTGGTCAAATTGGCTATGGGCATGTTTGAGGTGGGGCATTTCCTTGGTTGCTAATTGATGTAGGATGGCCCAGACCACTATGGATGATAGTATCCCTAATCAGTACAGTGAGGATTGTGTGAAAAAAGTAGTTCAATTAGCTATAATAAGCAAGAAAGAAAAAAAACCACATTTTTACATAGTTTATGTTTCATTTCCTAGTATAGTTTTTGCCCTGATATCCCTTAATATACTGGGACCTGAGGTATACACTTAAATAAAACTTTTTCCTCACAAGTTGCTTTTGATCAGAGTGTTTTACCACAAGAAACCCTATTAGGACTTTAATGAATGCTGCAACATTCATTGGCCCCTTGAATTATGAACAAACAAGTTAAAGATCCAAAAGAGTTATTAGACTTGTCTTCTGATGATTATTTGGATATGTTAGTATCTTTTTGGCTTATATCCACAGAAAGCAATGGCAGCTTACTACTGACTATCTGCTCACATGATCATTTGTTTTATCTCTATACCTTGTGCATTTGTCACAACAGGAAGTTATCAAACCACTGCAAGATCCTCTGATAACAGACAAGCTGGCAAGTTGCCACTCTGCCACTAGCAATTAGTATGCATTCTGAAAAGGTCAACCCGTTTGGTATTAGCTAAAATAAATATCATATTTGAAAAATCCCATTGTTGTAAAAATGTCTTTAAATCTCTAGCCATTCTATTCTTTGTAAGCATTAATCTGTCAACCAAACTTTGAGGGTGAATTTTATTTTGTATTTCATGCCACCTCTATTCTCCATATGTATAGAGAAGGCTTTAGCAGGATTGACCAAAGCAAGGCTTTCATTTTATCATTTCTCTAATTAAAAAAAAAAAAAATTCAAACTAAAGGTAAAGCATGTGGAAAGGTTAGATCCATAGATCCATTTTGAAAGGTCTGCTACTGTATATAGCATGTAGTTAGTTTGAAGTTCATTTTTTGATAAGAAGTCAATGTATTTTCATTAAAATTAACTTAATTTTTCTGGCTTGCAAAGTTGATAGAAGATAGTACAGTAGAAGCTTAAAATTAATGAAGAAATATGTCTGACACAAAAGTTGTATACCTTCCATCCTTTCTTTCTTTATGCAAACAGATAAAACTTTTCATTACTCATTTGCCCAATTTCACATTTAAATATGAATTCATTTAATTTTACTTTGCAATCAAGTAATTAGTTAGAAGGAGACTAAACAATATTCTCTAATTGCATTTATAAATGATTCTCTCTGTCTTTCATAAATTTTCTTTCTTTTTGTATATAAATGTAGTGTCTAAATAACATCTGGTTTTGATTGCTGGTTTGAAAAATATAGATAGACCTTCAACATTTCATGCCTTTGAAAGGTTGTGTTTAGTAGGAGGTTCTGAGTCAAAGGTTGTAAAAATTTCATACCATTAAAAATAGTTGAAATTTCAGATTTGTTAAAAATGAAAATTACCACTTTCTGAACAAATAATTCTTCTAAATATAGATGTAATTTTGCTCAACATGCTATATTGAAATAGTGCTGCATTTTTATATTCTTTATAGCATGAACATAGTTTGATTTTTTTACAGATTTCAAAACTTGCTTGGATTCAGAAGTAAATATTCAATTCACTAACCACTGAACCCACACATCATGAAATATTTTGTTTTGGGTTATCTTTTACCTCAGTTATTGCACAGTAAATTGAAGAGTGAGACTTCATGTCCGGTCCAGGTGCCTGGGACAGAGAAGTTGCTATATTGAAAGGCATGTGTGTGTGTGTGTGTGTGTGTGTGTGTGTGTGTGTGGTTGTGTGTGTGTCTGTATGTCTGAACACATGCACATTTACTTGAGCATTCACTCCTCAAATATTTGTAATTCCAGTAAATAAATTTCAGTAAATAAATTCTGATTTTGTGGCTATATTGCTGAATTTTAAAAAAATGTCGTAACATTTTCATTTGATAAGCACTTAAAAAACTGTTGTCTTTTTCAAATTTTGCTTAAATTAGTAAAATAATCTAAAATCTTAAGCTATTATTTCACTTTTAAAAAGTATAATCTATACTGAATTAGTGACTTTTTTAACATGGATGATCGTTGCTTCCTACTTGAACTTTTCCCCAGACTTTATGGAAATATCTCAGAAAAAATCCTCTATTATTTCTAGGTATCTGTGACCATCTGACATTCTGCAGATTTGCAGGTGATCACTTTTGAAATAGCATTACAGTTCATTTTGTCAGATTTATGTTTTCAAGTCACCACTTGAATATCAACTACGGTGACCATTTACCATAAAAACAGTAATAGGCCTGAAGCTCAGAAGGCAGGCATTCTGGGGCCCAACTTTCTTGGTTAACAGTTTACTATTCATTCAATGTAGTAATATGTTCCATTTAGTTAGTTTCTCTGGATCTCACCATTGTCATCTATAAAATCAGGATATGAAGTGTACCTAATTTACAGGCCATAGGGAAATCTAAATGAGTTAAATCTTGCAAACTACTTATTACCAAGATTGTTTTTTGTTTGTTTGATTGATTTGTTTGTTTATTTTTGTAGATTTGTTTTTTATTAACTTGATTAAAATGTAGGCACAAAATACTTATAGACTCATAGTAATTTATATAGATATACATTTAGAAATGTATACCATACATTTTTTGATCAATGAAAATTTCAAGTAATTGATATTATTGCTAAAATTTTGTTATATTATTTTTTATTTTTATCATCATTCAATAAAATTTTATTTACTTTGCAATAATGTTTAAACATGAGTGTTGCTTACAGTCCATACCACTTCCATAGCTCAGGGCACCATTAGTTTTAAGAGCAAAGGATTATTGATACAAGGGTACCTGAGCAGTGGCTACACAACTTAAAAAAATGTTGCTTTCTCTGACAAATAACTATTGATTACCAGGAGGTGCTTAATGTGGGGCCTTGTTACATCCTTCCTCATCCACGACATGATGTTTAGAGGCCTAAAATTTTATCACTTTATTTGTTTATTTGATTGTTTCATGACAAAATGAAATAAAGTAAAACTTATTACATAGAGGCTATACAAGGCAACTCAACAGTAAGAAAATAGCCACAACATTAGGAACAAGAATCATAGATCCATGTATCCATTCACTCGTAAAAATGTTAATTTGAAAGTGATAATATCTATGGAAAGAACCTGGTCCAGGTACAGGTAGGCCCTGTGTTTGATGCTTCTGTCTCTGTGGATTCATATCATCCTTGCTTAGTTGATTCTGAGGTCCTTGTTCTCCTGATGTCCTCTATCCTCTCTCCCTCTTGGACTCTTTCTGTCTTCTGTTCCACAGGGTTACCTGATCTCTGAATGGAGTGATTTGATGGAGACACGCCATTAAGACATATAGGTGCTAAGCACTCTCCCTACAAATAATATCTGGTTGTGTGTCTCTGCAACTGTTTCCATCTGCTGCAGGAGGGTGCTTTTCTAATGATGGTTGTATAAGACACTGGTCTATGAGTATATCATTAAGAGTCATTTAGTTGATACATTTTACTTTTTAATAACAATAGTGTTTGGTTTTACCCTAGATCTCTGGGCTATCTAATCTCTTGTTCTTGATCACCTAAGCAATGTCAGGTATGAATTCCATCTCATGGAGTAGGCCCTAAGTCAAATCAGACACTGGTTGCCTACTCCTCCAAGTTCTGTACCACCATGTTCTAGTATATCATTCAAGGAGGACAGATTGTAGGTCAAAGCTTCAGTGGCTGAATTTCTCCTTTTGTAACCTGCAAAGAACGTTCCTCACCAAAGACTCTAGAAGACAGGGGTGAAGGCTCCATGTAGACATCACCTTTACTTACCCATGTTCAATGAGTTATATGGGTGTCTTCTTCAGCAATGGAGCACCTGCTGTCAGTTTGCAGAGAGCAACCCATTTTCTTATCATCATCTTGGCTTGATTGAGGATTTCTATGTGACTCTCTTGGCTAACAAGTCAACTGAACCCAGTCTTGATACTGAAAGCTGAATTTATTACCAAGAGATAGGCAGTTGGGAATGTGTATCTACCATTATTAGAAAACATTTTTATAGTTGCTTTCATATATTTTAGGAAGTTTCTACTGCATGAGGTTTAGATATCATGCTTCAAATGCCCCTTAATTCCAGATGTCTCTCCTCTCATTTCTCCCTCGACCATATCTTTTCCTCTTTTCCAATTGATCCAGAGAATCATAAGGACATACTTTAAAAACCTCAACTCTACCACATGGGAAAGTCTAAAATAAATAGATACATTTCTCAATACATATTACTTACCAAACTTAAATCAAGATCAGATAAGCTATTTAAATAGACCTCTAAAGCCTAGTGAAATAGAAACATTAATTAAAAGTCTCCTAAGCAATAAAGTCCAGGATTAGATGATTTTTGAAGTGAGCATTTCTGGTTTCTTTGGAGACTCAGTTGTCATGTGATGTTTTTCTGGAAATGGTCTTGTGGGGATATTTTGCTGAGGTATACATGTGGGAGGATATTTTGCTAAGAGTAGACATGTGATGTTTTTCTGGAAGTTGCCTGGAAAAAGAGCATGTGATGTTCTGTTGGAGCTGATGCTTAAGAGAACATGTGATATTTGGAAAATATATTAATATAACCCAACAGACAGTGGACAAGATTGTGTGGCATTGGGTCACCCTGGCACTCTTTGCCCATCTCCATTGGGCTTTGTTGATGCTAGTCTTTGACATTGCTTTGCCTTGCCTTCTTTGTGGATCATCAGTTGTTGTGACTTCACAAAGAGAAAGATAGCAAATAACTTCTCTTGATATTCCAATGACCTCTTGCTGCTTCGGCACAAACAGGCTGATTGGCAGAGCTTTGCAGTTTCTTCTGGATTAAACTGTCATTGATTCTTGAATGGTGTTTGTCAGTAGATTGAGTTAGCCCTACTGATTCATGTGAACTGAATTGCTGATATATTGACAAAGACTGAAATTGCCCCAAAGAACTATTTTTAAAGTGGTCTACATCCTTTATTGCCATATTAACCTTTCCTCTCCACTATGTCTGGTGGGTGGTAAGCTAGACAGAAGGTTAAATTAAGTTTTGAAAAATCGAAACCTTAAGGTTCTAGCAGAGAATTTTTACAAGACTTTCAAAGAAGAGTAAACACCAATGATACACTGCTTATCCCATAAAATAGAAACAGAATTAATATTTTCAAATTCATTTTATGGCCATGGTTACCCTAATACACAACTCATAAAGATCCAACAAGGACCAACAATCACACATCAATTTCCATTATGAATGTAGTTCCAAAAATGCTCAATAAAATACTTATACTCTGAATCCAAAAATGCCAAAAAGATCATCCATCATAATAAAGTAGGCTTCCCAAAGACACAAGGGAAGATCAGTATACAAAATTCATCAAATACAATTTACCATATAAACAAATGGAAAGAATAAAATCCACATGATCATCTCATTAGATACAGAAAAAGCCTCTGACAAAATTTAATAGCCCTTCATGATTAAAGTCCTGGAGAGATTAGGGATACAATAAACATACCTTAACATAATAAAGACAGTTTACAGCAGGCCTATAGTCAGCATCAAATTAAATGGAGAGAAACTTTAAGTAATTCCACTAAAATCAGAAAGAAGACAAGGTTATCTACTCTGTCTCTATCTATTCAATACAGTACTTGAAGTCTTATCTAGAGGTATAAGACAACTGAAGGAGATCAGGTTATAAAACTGAAAAGGAAAAAGTCAAAGTATCATTATTTGCAGATGATATGATAACATGCATAAGTGAAAAAATTCTCCCAGAGAACTCATGCAGCTGATAAACATTTTCAGCAAAGTAGCCGGATACAAGATTTACTAAGAATAAGCATTAGCTTTCCTATATAGAAATGACAAATTGACTAAGAAAGAAATCATGGAAATAACACCCTTCACAATAGTCTCAAATAATATAAAATACCTTGGGGTAACTTTAGCCAAGCAAATGAAAGACTTGTGAATAAAATCTTGAGGTCACTGAAGAAAAAAAATGAAGAAGATATCAGATGGTAAGATATATCATGCTCACAGATCAGTAGCATTAACATATTAAAAATGACCATCTTACCAAATGTAATCTACAGATTCAATACAATTTTCATCAAAATTCCAACACAAATTTTCACAAGACTTGAAAAGAAAATTCTCAATTTTATATAAAGCAAGCAAGCAAAGAAAACAAATAAACAAACAAAAACAGAACAGTTCAAACAATTCTGAACAATAAAAGAACATCTGGAGGTCTTATCATTTACAATTTCAAGTTGTACTACAGAGCTATGGGAATAAAAACTGTATGGTGTTGGCAGACATTGATCAATGGAATCAAATAGAAGACCCATTAATAAATCCACACACCTATGGACATCTGATTTTTGATAAAGTAGCCAGAAATATACATTGGAAAAAAAGACAATATCTTTTAAAAATGGTGTTTTTCAAGATGGATGTCTGCATGAAGAACACACACACACAGACACACAGACACACACACGCATGCATGTATATATACATACATATAATCAAATCTTACACAATATTCAAGTCAAAATGGATCAAAGACCTTAACATAAAATCAGATATAGTGAACCTGATGATAGAGAAAGTGGGAAATAGACTTGAACTCATGGGCAAAGGAAAAGACTTTCTGAACATAGTATTAAGATCAATACTTAATAAATGCCATCTCATGAAACTGAAAAACTTCCACAAGGCAAAGAACATTGTCATTTGGACAAAGCTAAAGCCTAGAATGGGAAAAGATTTTTACTAACCCCACATCAGTAGAAATCTAATAGCCAAAATATATAAAGACCATAAGACACAGAATATCATCAGACAAAAATCCAATTTTAAAATGTAGGTACAGATCTTAACAGAGAATTCTCAACAACATGTTCAACATATTTAGCTATTAGTGAAAGGCTAATCAAAACTACTTTGAGATTCCATTTTATTTGTCAGAATGACCAAGATTAATAACACAAGTGAGAGCTCATGCTGGTGAGGATGTGGAACACGGGGAATACTCAGTTGTTGTTTATGGGAGTACAAAATTGTATACTTACTATGGAAGTCAATAGGGCTGTTCCTCAGAAAGTTCATAATTGAACTACCTCACTCAAGATCCAGCTATACCACTTGTGATCTCTACTCTTGGTTGTCAACTTGTCTGTATCTGAAATAAACTACCGTCCACAAATTGAGGGCACACATGTGATGTGGATCTTGAGACTGGAAGACACAAGCTTTTGATCCAGATCTTGATGTGGGAATGACACATGTTCTTAAGCTAGATCAACACAAACTTTTATTCTAGATCTTGAGGCTCACCTTTAATCTTGTGTATTCCTTCTGTCAGAGGCCTTTATAAAGACAATAGAAGAAGGAAGGGTTTGTTCTTCTGCTTGCACTTACCTGGCAGCATATCCCTACTTCTTCAGGATTTCAGCTTATACAGAAGACCAGCTAAGACACCCGGCTTTGTGGCATTCAGCAACTACTAGAATCTTGGACTTTACATTCACACTTGGCCGTTGTAGGATCAGCCTGTAGCCTGTAGGTCATTCCAATAAATTTCATATATATATACATATATATTATAGAACATATATTATATATAAACACACACACATATATACTATACATATAGTATATATATACTATACATATATATAAATATAACATATATATATATATGTATATATATATATATATAAGCAGAGGGAATGCATTAGAATGACCTGCAGGCTACATATATATTATAATATATATTATATTATATATTATACACACACACACTGAATACCTCACTCTTTGGTATATACCCAAAGGAGTCTTCATTCTAACACAAAGCTGCTTGCTCAACTATGTTCATTGCTGCTCTATTCATAATATCCAGAAACTGGAAACAACCTGGATGTCCGTGAAGAGAGGAATGGACATAGAAAATATGGTACATTCACACAATGAAATACTGTGAGACTGTTAAAAATGACATTATGAAATTTGCTGGTAACTAGAAAGAACAAAAAAAAATAATCCTGAGTGAGAAAACCCATATCCTGAAAGATAAATATGGTATATATTCACTTATATAGACCCAAAGGGGTTAATTATAGAGAAATGGGATTAGAGGATATACTGGCTAGTTTTTTGTGTCAACTTGACATAGGCTGGAGTTATCACAGAAGAGAGCTTCAGTTGGGGAAGTGCCTCCATGAGGTCCAGCTGTGGGGCATTTTCTCAATTAGTGATCAAGGGGGTAGGGCCTCTTGTGGGTGGTGCCATCCCTGGGCTGGAAGTCTTGGGCTCTTTAAGAGAGCAGGCTGAGTAAGCCTGGAGAAGCAAGCCAGTAAAGAACATCTCTCCATGACCTCTGCATCAGCTCCTGCTTCCTGACCTGCTTGAGTTCCAGTCCTGACTTCCTTTGGTGATGAACAGCAATATGGAAGTAAGCCAAATAAACCCTTTCCTCCCCAACTTGCTTCTTGGTCATGATGTTGTGCAGGAATAGAAACCCTGACTAAGACAGAGGAGACAAATGGATCTTTCTGGGAGGGGAGAATAAAATAGATTTTATGGCTGGACTTGGGGACAGGAATAATAGGTTTTCATCATTTTTAAAAACTAAGTTAGCAATAAAAGGGTTCTTACCTGAGAAATTTTCCTCTAGGCATCTACTCATTCCACATGTTATTACCGATGTTTTGATTAATTGTTAGCATAGTCCCAGGTGCCTTTCTATTTACCATGATTCTGACCCAGGGATCCAGCTAGTTTATCCAGTGCTTAGATTCCATGCTTTATGTTCTACCTCAGCGTTTTATGAAGTTCAGTCCTTATCAATATATTTCCTGAACTTTTAAAATATATTAAATTGCATATGAGGAGTCTTTGCTTATTTCAGTGATTTGTTTATCTGATTCAAATATTACTTCCACAAAGAAAATAAGCCTCAATTCTTCAACCACTCAACTTAATAAAAATGTGTCAAGAATTTACATTAGAAAATGGAAAAAAAACTAAAAAATGAGAAATGACCAAGAAAAATGTTATATACAATGTTCATTATTAATCAAAGAGAGTAAAAACAAAATCAAATGAATTATCTCTTCCAAACCAGTTATGAATAGACTCTTTATTAAGTTAGCCTAGAGTATATATTGTAAAGGTAAGTAAGTATCATCTTAGGAATTATGCAACTTAAATAAATATTTTATTGGGACTTCTGGACTCAGACTAAAACCATCAAATCATCTTTGCTCTGTTGGAAACTCATTGGGTTGATCTGTTGCATGTAATAATTAAAAAATTAAACCCCACTATTTCCAGCTACTTTCTGGCCCTGGCAGTCTCTCTGCCAGCTAACCCCATGCAGTGACCATTCCAACTTCTCCTGGTTCACTTGCTGCAGAACCCACTCATATTCCCAGTCATCAAAGCCAAGCGGCTGGCTTCTGCCAATACAATCAGCAATCCTAAATTTCCATGGCTAGCTGGGGGGTATACTCTCACCAGCCTGTGCTCTGCTTGCTACCTTTCTGCTGGAGCTCAGTCCTTGCTCAATCGTCCTATCCCAAAGCCTGGCCAAATTCCACCTTCACTATAATCTTTCCTCTAGCCCACCTGTGTTGCTGTGGAATGGAAAACACCAGACAATCTTAGTTTAGAATCAACAGAAAACAGAATCGCTGGGGGTGGAAACTATCATCTTAAATTCATCAAGTATTCTATGTTAGGAATTATCTGGTGGCAGATCCTAACGGATTCTGCCACCAGAACTATTAGTCTCGAGCCTACATCTTGTCTGATTTGCTCCTGTCATCCAAAAAGAGGTGCCCTCCTACAGCCTTCCCTCTTCCTCTCTTAGACCCAGAAGGCCTTCCTCCTCCTTGCCCAGTGATTAGCTTCTTGTTGTCTTTATTATTTAATCATTTAGAGGAAAATTCTGCTACACTGATCCATAAAACTTTAATAACTTTTATTCAATGCATAATGAATAATCATTACCAAGAAATTTATCATAATATTAACTGTTAAAAGTATAAATCAAAATGAAAAATAATAATGTTCAAACTACTATAGAACCATCAAATATAATCAATATGGTCACTAAAATATATTTTATATAACATGATTTTAATGGAAAAATCTTATTGTTTTAAGTGGAAGAAGTAATACTAAGATATATGCCTACTATCATGTTTTATTAAACACATATGAATTTTAATTATAGTTAAAATACTCATTAAAGCCTCAAATATTTGAAGTTATTATTAGTTATTTTAATGGTAACATCTAAATAGCATTGAATGAATAAGATGAAAATATCTAGAAATAGATGGTCAAATGGTATAATTTGAATAATGGTACTATGTTTTTTTTCATTTATTTATATTTGGCTTTATACAATAAACCAAAACAATCTTTATAATAAAGAAAATATTTTCTAGTAAAACACATGGATGTTTAATTTGTAGCAAACTCATAATCAAACTTTATCCTACTTTGAGTATTTTTCTCATAATGTACAGATTAAGATATTCAGATCTCATTTCTTATTTTCTTAGTCTTCCAAGGGCAGCCATATTTGTTATAAGATCGTAGATTTTATGTAGTGGTGATGAACTTTTATCAGATAAAAATTATTCCTAGATGAAAAGATTATTCCTAGATGAAAATACTAAGTCTTAGATAGGAGAACCATAGTTTAGACAACCTTTTTATATACATGTATACCTTTGAAGTACATTTTTCTTGTTCTAGGATATTTTTATCATACCAGTCTGTCATTCTTTCTTTGAGATTAAAGAACTGATGTTGTTTTTATTACTCTTATAATTTATAAAATTGTTCTTCTTTCATAGATAGGAAAGGAGGATGGAGAGAATTAGTGTCAAAGAGGAGCAGAGTTAGAAATACACAATCTTATTTTGTATTTGATGAGGAGTATATGTATGGGGTGTGTGTGTGTGTGTGTGTGTGTGTGTGTGTGTGTGTGATAATCTAATATATACACATATACTTGAATGTATACAGGTAGGACAGTTTACAAAGAAACTATATGTTGTCTTCAATAGAGTTTCTATTGCTGTGATAAAGACCATGAATAAAAGCAACTTAAAGAAGATAAGGTTTATTTACTTTTTTAAATCTCATGATATAGTTCACCACTGAAGGAAGTTAGGGTAGGAACTTAAGACTGGAACTTGGAGACAGTAACTGAAGCAGAAACCATGGAAGAGTGCTGTTACTGGCTTGCTTTCCATTGCTTGCTTAACATGCTTTCTTACAAAACTCAGGATCACCTTCCTAGAAGTAATACCTACCATGAGCTGTGTCCACTCTCATCAACTATTAATAAAATACACTATGAACTTGCCTACAGACAATCTGATAGAAGCATTATCTCAGTTGATATTTCTCTTCCCTAATAACTGTAGCTTATATCAAGCTGGAAAGAAAAAAAAACAAGGCCAGAGACCCGGGCGGGATCCGCCATTTTCTCTCGGGTGAGTTTCTGAGACCTGAGCAGCCAGCCGGGAGCCACAGGCACCACGACTCCCAGGGGAGCTGCAGGGAGGCAGGGACACAATCCTCTCAGCTTCCGAGTGACAGAGGGGGTTCAGCGTCCTCCTCTGCCCCTTCCCTGCAAGTGGAGGGCCTACCTCCAGAGAGCGCATTAAGCCAGAGACCCGGGCGGGGTCCGCCATTTTCAATCGGGTGAGGTTCTGAGACTGGAGCAGCCAGCCCAGAGGCGCCTTAGGCCAGAGACCCGGGCAGGATCCGCCATTTTCTCTCAGGTGAGTTTCTGAGACCTGAGCAGCCAGCCGGGAGCCACAGGCCCCACGACTCCCAGGGGAGCCTCAGGGCAGCAGGGACACAATCCTCTCAGCTTCTGAGTGACAGAGGGGATTCAGCGTCCTCCTCTGCCCCTTCCCTGCAAGTGGAGGACCTACCTCCAGAGAGCGCATTAAGCCAGA
>NW_022196897.1:11305700-11309760 GCF_008632895.1 Mastomys coucha
TAAAATAAAAAAAAAAAAGAAAAAAAACAGCCAACATATACTTCTATTTTATTATATTTCAAGATTGCAATAATATTTCTCTTACATAGTACTCTTTACGTGTGCTGGGAAAAAATGCCAGATTATTCCCCCAGTTTTGTTCTCTAAATTTTACTGGTTCAATGGAAATCCTTACAGTATAGAAATGATTTACTATATCAGGCCAATTCATGAGTGGTTCATTTAACCTAAGCTATCTTGTCAAAATCAAATTCAAATACTGTCAGTTTGGTTTATTGCCAAATTAGAATTGTAATACCAGTGGCTAATATTGATCATTTTAAGTATAGGTTTATATGGTATGGATATCTTTTTACAAATTTTAATATTTTGAGTCTCTCTCTCTTTCTCTCTGTGAGTGTTTGTGTTTGATTATCTCTTGTGTACAGGTCACAAGACAACCTCATGTGTCAGACTTTATCTTCTACTTTGTTTGAGATAGAATTTCTTTGTTGTTACTGCTATATATGCTATGAGCTTGCAGGAATTATCTTGTCTGCCCTATAACTAAACATAGGAACACCAAAATAAGTATATGCTACAGTACCAAGGTTTATATGAGTACCAAGATTTTAACTCAGGCTCTTATTCTTTTGCATCAGATATTTTATCCACTGGGCTGTTCCTCTGTCCCTAGATTCCTTAGTTTTCAAATGATTTTCCCTTGTTATTGTTACTTAAGCATCACAAACTTCATCCCAAGATATGTAATAGATATCATAATATCTATGATAGATATGGTTATGTATATCTTACAAATCATCTGAGAAGTAACAGTAAAAAATTTGTTTCAATCTTGAGGATATCTCCTAGAATACAAAATGAAACAAAACAAAACAATACATTTTTTTCTGAAAGAAGCAGCAGTGTGATCTAAAGGTAAAAACAGTAGGCACTGATGGAAGGACTAGTTGTCTTTTATGTTTTGAAATTCAAATTATAAATAATTTTTTATTCAGTTACTGATAACTACAGTTGTCTCTAAGGTATAGGTAACAAAAGAACCATTTTGAATAATTGGGCATTCAGATTATAATTAGTGTGTGATTGGTTATGTAAAAAACTAAGTGGTTTCATTTGCTTTTCATTGCAGATACTCAGAATCCAGAATAATGTCTGATTTATGGACATGGACAATAATAAAAGTAGTGAGAAAAAAAAGAGCAAACGGATAAATGACCCGGTACATTTGTGATATGGGTGTTGAGCAACACAAAACAGACGAAGTAGCAGTTTTAGAAAAGAAAGAATCTAACTTACTATTGTCTTATGCATGGTACATCAGGCTGGTCTAATACTTAGTTTATATTTCTCTGCTTTTGACTTGGTAAATTATAAATCTTGGTTGTTGCTGTTTGTTTATTTTTGTCAACCTGGCATGAGATATTGGCACATGTAATGAAGGAAGAAATCTGAATCCACTAGATTGGGCTTGAGACAAGTCTGGGACATTTCTTTGATTAGTGGAGAAAGGCCCAAGTCTCTGTGGTGACGTGGTGTCTGGGCAGATGGTCTTGGTACTATATATAGTAAAGCAGGCTGAACAAGCCGTGGAAAGGAAACCAGAAAACAGCACTCCTCTTTGGTTTCTGTTTCATCTCCTTCCTCCAGCTGTATACCTGCCACTCCTGCTTTGACTTAATCTTAGTGACAAAGCATTACATAGAAGTATAAGATGAAATAATCCCTTTCCCCTCTAAGTTCCTTTTGTCCATTTCCTTTATCATGGAAATAGACACCTAAGACAAAAATTGGTGTTACACATGGGATATTGTAATGATAGGCCCAACCCTGTGTTTTGGTAAGATTGTGGTGACATTTGAACTTTGGGGCAAGTTTTTCTGTGAGAGCTTTGAAGACAATGCCAACAGGATTCCAGACAATGTAGGAGTTGATTGTGGAGTTTGTGTGAGAAGACTGAAACTCTATCAGAACTATTTGACATTCTGAATTAATAATCAGCTGGGACTGAAAAATCATCTATGACTAACAAGATATAAAAACTCTTACAATAAACTTTTTTGCTTTTCTGAGACAATCAATACTTCAGGTAGGGCTGAAGAATCATCCATGAGTTAAGATGAGACCAGCATTATTGAGGGAACAACTGTGAAATGTATTTCAGGGGAATTACACAGAAACTGTGGTCTACAGGGATCCATGCCTATACCTCATTCTAGCAGCTGAACTTAGTAATGTGTAAGACTCTCCCATGTGGTACTGGTACTGGTGGTGAAGCTGAGGCTTGGCACTTTGAGATGCCTTGTGAAGTCATTAGTAAAGGGTAAAGTATCAGTGGTAGTAGGAGCTCCAGGATCAAAGGGGCCATGGAGAAGAGGTGAGACTTGGCAACATGTGGCAGGATCATAATCACTAAAGAGAACCATGGAGAGACTACTAGTGAAGGTGAAGATAAGTTGCAGCAAAAATCCCCAGGATTTTGGAGATGATAGTACCATGGGACAACCACAAAGGATAGCTGAAGCTGTGAAGTGGATATACTTGAGCTTTTGAGGCATTATGTATGCTATGTATGGCATATGGATGAGCAATTTGAGAGTTGTAAGATTAAATGAAGCCTTTCTTCTCTGAGTTGCTTTATGTCTTTATCAACTAAGCTGATACATCACTAAATAAGTAAAGTAGGTTGTTGTTACAGAGAACTCGTCTACTTCAGTTGTGCCTGGGACAGGCCTAAAAACCTGATTGCAGAACTGAGGCGTATACTTCAAAAAGGGAGTCAGCCTCCTGACATCTCCTAACTCAGAGGTGTTCCAGATTGATCTCTACTATAATCTGTGGAGAGATCTGCGTGCTTTCTTTATTCAGGCATAAAGGTGCCCTAAGAAATATTTTGTTATAGCTAAAACTGAGATTGAACATTATTTCCTGGTCTTCACAGTGCTTCAATAATCCTAATAGATTTCCTAGCTGTAATTAGCTTGGAATTTTTACTAAGAAGCTGTCTTACCAGGCAGGGTGTCTCAAGAGTTAGAGATAGCAGTTAGGCATTTGTTATCAGAGAAGTCTCACACAAAGAAAAACTGTTTTACTGCCAGTGAGAAGTTAGAAGTTGTAAGGCTTCCCCCACTAACTATTTATGTTATAGCCAAGGAATGCTAAAATACGACCTTCAGCTATTTGCTTCAGACAGACCCTGAGAGTTTACCTTGGGGCTGCCAGAATGACCCAGCCCAAGAAGAAGGACACCACTGCTCCTCCACCTTGCACTTGGCAGCTTGTTCTCACTGACCTTGATGTAGCCATCTCCTGCCTATGTGAGTTCTGTAGTATGCCCTGTTTTCTGTATACCATATAAGCCTGATTTCTACTTTGTACAAATTGCATTCAGTTACAGCACTCCCTTGTGTCTGCATCTGTTTGTTATTTCTTCATCAACGCCTTGTCTACCTGACTAGGACCCCATTCCTGCCACAGATTGAGGGAGGCCCAGACTGGCTGGTCTGTGGCAGGTTGTTTTAGGTATTATGAGTATATCATATGTAAGATGTTAAAATACATATAAGCAGGTATCCATAATGTCATACAATATTAAGAATAATACTATTTTAGATTATTTCCTCTGCTTTTCTTTACCAGGTTTCTCTCTGAAAACCTAAATTGATAAGGAAAACAACCTCAGGAAACATGTAAGGCCAGTGTTTCTAGGCCTTTATATCATAATAGGTACCTGGACTTTGGAGTTCAGGATTTTTGCTTTGGATGCGTGCATCCTTCCATTGCCATCTTTAGATTTATTTCTAGAGTATCAAAATCTGTATTATTATTGCTGTCATTTATGTTGAATTTTAGAGTGAGACTTTCTTCTTTTTGTTATGGTCTTATGACAAGAATAAATAATAAACTGTCCTGTTGTTTCTCATTGTCCACTAATTTGGTTCTATTTCTTTTTCTTTTCTTTTCTTTTGTTTGTTTGTTTGTTTGTTTGTTTTTTGAGACAGTGTTTCTCTGAGTAGCCCTGGCTGTCCTGGAACTCACTCTGTAGACCAGGCTGGCCTTG
>NW_022196897.1:11309871-11318565 GCF_008632895.1 Mastomys coucha
GATATAAGATAATACTCACATGTTGCTCAACATCACAATAACTATTGCACCTTGCTACTAACGTTTGTCTGCCATGTTTGGACAGCTTTCCTGAGCTCAGGGCAAAATGAAGGACTCTTTTGTCTTAGCAGGGCTTTCTCTTCTCTGCCTGATATGGGGAGTCAATCCCCAATCTTCTACCTGAGGAATGTTATATAATCCTTGGCAAACCTTCAAGTTTAACTTCTCCTCCCAACTTCCCTAAGAACCTGCCCAGCAAGTACCTGGGATTGTGGAATGCCTCTCAATGTAAATGAGGCATTCACAGTATAGTAAACTCCAACCAATGACTAAAAATCAGCCTGAAAACTTTTCACTATCTGAAATCCATTTATGTCCTTTATCCACCCCAAATGAAGCTCAAGCTGTTTCATAAAGAACTTCTAAGAGAGCTGTTCCATTAAGTACTGCCTAAAAGAGCTGTTAACACTAAAATAGTCAGAGAACACCTTCACCCCCTCTCAACTCCCACCTCCCTGCTAGGCACTCACTCCCAGCTGTACTGGGATCCTGTAAATACTACTTGTGTGGGGGGCAGTCGTCTGTTCAGGCAACCTAGGCCCAGTTGAGTAATAGGCCTAGAACTCTGCAGCCCTAGTGGGCAATCTCTGCCTACAGGGGTGGAAGGAGTTCGGCTATAACTCCTAGGTCCTTGGCCCCTGTTTCAGTCACAACCTCTCACAGCTGCCCCCACAGGAGATTTGTGCTCTGTCAGGTAGACAATGCCCCAAGCTCCTAGCATTCTAGCTGAATGTTACCCCTAGTCATCTGACCATAGCCAGGCATGGCCCATCCCACGGACAGATAGCCACGCCTCACACAATGTAAAGGGCAGTTCACCTCCTCTCCTCGCTCTTGCTTTCTTTCTCTCTGCTTTGCTCTTTTCTCTCTCTCTTGCCTTCTTGCTATCTTGCTTCCTTTCTTTTCTTTTTCTCTTTATCTCTCCTTTTCTCCTCTCTTTCTTCTTCTTTCTTTCTCTCTACATGACCTGCCTATTTTCTCTTTCCTATAATAAAATATCGCACTTATGCATTGCCTCCTTTTAACTAACTAATGTGTCATGCAGCTCCAGGCCTCAGCAGCATAGAGCTCCAGGCCTCAGCAGAGAGAGACACACAGGACCACTCTTGTGGATTCTGTTTCATCCTTCCAGCCTGGTGTGCAGCAGTGCCTTGGCACACTGAAGGAAGAAGCAGCACACAAAACCAAAAATAACCATTGTGCTTAGACTACAAAATGAGAGCTTGTGTATGTAATATTGAAGGGTAATTACTTATATAAACAAAGATGTAAAGAATTCTTAAAGCTATTTAGTTTACTTGTTTAGCCAGGTTCATTGCAGCTCCAGTAGGAAATGGAAACAATCTAAATGTCTTACAACTGAAGAATGGATAATGAAATTTGTGACACATATAGCTACAAAGAAAAATGAAATCTCAAACTTTGAATGTAAATGGGTAGAAATAGAAAACTTCTTATTGAGGTTACCAAGACCCAGAAAAATAAACATCATATATTCCCTCTAATTGGACCCTCCTAGCTACAAATCTGAAAATATGAATACAAAGAATGTAGTAAGTACAGAAACAAGGAAAATAACAGATGAGCTTTTAGATGAGTTTACGGAAGACAAAGCTTTCATGGAGCAGAAGGAACAAAGATTTTTTTCCTTCTGACTAGGAGACTGAATATATATAAACTTAGCATAAAGAGAAACAATTTTAAGTTTATATTTGAGCAGATCCTCACTTATTCTCCTATCCCCTCCAAATCCATCAAATTCACATACCTGTAGCAGAGGTCTCTTTTGAATCCCCAAAGAATCACACAGATCTTCCCCTCCTAACTTCCTTCCCCCAACTCTTTGCTTTATCTCAGAACCTAATTCTAGCAAGCATTCACTGGGATTCCTCAAGTCACTGTGAATAGGGAAGTGAGTAAGCTAGCTACAAATCTTCACCCCTTGATCCATTCCTCCAAATTTAATCTCCCATCCTCATCTCCAGGTCTGGAGCTGATCTTCTGTTATGACTTCTTTCAAATCTCTGCCATTTCCCATGATTAAGCATTTCATGGAGGAACACAGGACTTTTGCCCCTCCTGTGTGTCCTGAAGCCCTCCCAACCCATTGCCTCCCCAAATGTTGGTTCACTGTACCTAGAAACACATTTACCTGGAATCCTGAAGAGCCTTTAAAGTACAAGGATTGAGTTATATCTAAATGAGTTGTTTGGCTAAGGTGTTCCTTGGGAACCTCCCCCAAAACTCACACTGTTGCCAAAACTGTTTTTGCTATGGACAAATCTCCCATTGCTGAAGATAATACATATACAACTCATTGAACATGGAAATATGAAACTGTTATCTATAGAGAGCTGTCCCCATTATGTGCTAATGTCTTTGGTCCAGGAAGGTATTCTGTATACTATAAAAGAAAAATTTAAATACCAACACAACCACAAATTCTTTGATCTACAATGGTGCCCTGTCTGTAGGATATATTAATGCAATGGTGGCCCAGAAAATGCAGGAGTAACAAACAAATAACCTATTTGAAATATGGCCTGCTTCATGAGTAGAACCCATACTCAACACTTCTTAGATGATCATGAACTCATGAGTAGAAAAGTCAGGGTAACGATTTGAAATATGGCCTGCTTCATGAGTAGAACCCATACTCAACACTTCTTAGATGATCATGAACTCATGAGTAGAAAAGTCAGGGCAACACCGAGCAGTGGTGGTGCATACCTTTAATCCCAGCACTTGGGAGGCAGAGGCAGGCTGTTTTCTGAGTTTGAGGCCAGCCTGGTCTACAGAGTGAGTTCCAGGACAGCCAGGGATACACAGAGAAACCTTGTCTCAAAAAACCAACTAAGCAAACAAAACAAAACAAAGAAACCCGAAAAGTCAGGGTAAAGCAAAGCAAAACAAACAAAGTAACAAACACCCAAGCAAACAAAAAACAAAGAAGGAAAAGTGGCAATAACAGGACTTCTGATTATATTCTACTATCAGTGCTCAGCCATCATTACAGAAGCATTCTACTGCAGCGTAAGTGAGTAAATACAGAGACCCACAAACAGACTTTAAGCAGAGAGTGAGAAACCTTGGAACACTCAGCCCTAAATGGGATATTTCTATAAAATCCCTCCCCTCAAGGATCAGCAAACCCTATGAAAGAGGAGGAAGAAAGAATGTAAGAGACAGGGAACAGAGGACACCACAAAAATGAGGCCTTCCTAATCAAGATATCCAAAGCTCATTTGAACTCACAGAGACTAAAGGAGAAGGAGCATGCACAGGGTCTGTACAGGTCTCTACATGCACATATATTATAGCTTCCAGTTTAGTGTTTTGATGTGATTTCTGAGTGTATAAATGAGTAGGTCTCTGACTTTTGTGCATTATATTACATTTTGTTTTATTTTTTAAAAACTAGAAAAACTGAAGGGTATAATATTTTTAAATGAAAACTAGCGGAACACATAATGTACCGATCACTCATCGCTCCATCTTTACCAGTACAGAGATAGACTGAATGTGTCAAGGCCAATGTTCTTTAGAAATATTCCCACTCAATGTAATACTCAACATACTCAGTCATATCACAATACATAATAGCAAGCTGAGAAACTGGCATTAGTGATGTTAACAAAGAGGATCTTTGAAATTCAACAGCTTGCTCAGACAAACCTTGTATGTAGCTACAACAAACCTGAAGAAGATAGCAAATGTATTGTCAAAAGGTATTGAGAAAAGACTACAACATTGAGATGTGTGTCCTTGGATTTCTATGTGTATAATCTTTAAAAAATAATGTTTCTAATTTTTTTGTGTTCTCTCAAACCTATTTCTGTTATCTTACTTAACAATTACCAATTTCAAAATTTCGAACATAGTCATAGTATTATATTAACTATGACTTACCAGCTTACCAGAGCTTAACAACCTCTATGTTATATACTTTTCTGAATAATATTTCTACATCAGTGTAAACAAGTTTTCTCCTCATAGTATATATCATTGAGAATCTTTTCTCAAAGCTGAGAGCATTGCTCAGTGACCTCCATTTACCTACATGTGCACAAGGCTCTGGTTTTGACTCTCAGCATCAGAGAGGGGAAGAGGAGAAAGAAAAAGAAAGAAGAAAAGAAAAGAAAAAAGAAAAGAAGGAAAGAAGAATGGGTTGGGTTAAAGTTGGTTGGTTTGCTTAAACTTCTAGTATACATGTTGAAACATTTGTAGTATTGTTTTTCTAATAGTCTAAAACACAGCCCCTTCCCTTCCCTGGGAAAGCTGAAGAGCAGGCTTTGTATTGTAGATACATGAGAGATAACAGGCTGACCAACTCAACAACCATGCAGGCGCAGACCTAGGGCTTTATTTTGGCCAAAACCAACATCTAGCACATTGAAAAACTCCTGGACCTCATGAAGGTGTGGTCCTAAAGTACCAAAGCTAAAGGATCTCCATGACACAGGGCAACAACAGGATATTAGAACAGGAGTACCAGTGAGGATCCTATACTGATATTGTAGCAGAAGCCAGAGGCCTCAAAGCAGACCAAGGATTCATTGCAATGAACATTTGCAAGTTTGTACAAAAGAATGTATTGTGTGACCCAACAGCTTCCACAGTGAGATTTTTTTTTCTTTTTTTTTCTCCCAGTTTTCTTTTAGGGAGAGGTTGCAAGCACAGAGGGCAGATATAGAAGGACAGGGAGATGAGTGGTATTGAGGTGCATGATATCAATTATAAAGAATAAACCAATTAAAAATTTAAAAACTAAAAAAAATCCCAACCTATTACTTTTATTCTTGATACTAATCCTATTTTATCATAATAGGCTTTAAATAATTAGCAAATCATAATGAATAAAATAAAGGTGTATTTTATAATGTAAGTATTTTTATTTTACTTTTGACATTATAATTACATTTCTTTCTTCCTTTACCTTAATCTTTCTCACCCTTTCAGCTCTCCTTCAGAATCATGCCTGCTTTTTTCATTACTTCTTATTGCATGCATATATATTTTATATATGTGTGTGTGTTCATTTTTTTAAAATGAAATGCAGGGGAAAACATATAATGTACTGATCATCCATCACTTTATATGTCTAAGCAGTACAAAGTTAGACTGAATGTGTCAGGGCCAATGTTTCATCAGAAATATTTCTACTCCCTATAATACTCAACTATATATATATATATATATATATATATATATATATATATATATATATATATATTTCTAAATATAACCTGTTTGCTCCATTTAATGTTGCCAGTACATATGTTCATATGTTTCCAGGGATAATCTTTGGCACTAGGCAAGCAATAAGTGTGGTTTTCTACTGAAAAGACCACCTCTCTTGTTCCCATCTTTTCTTAGTTGGCTATTTGTAAAGTGTTGAGTCCTAATGGCTTTTTCTTGTCCAGTTTGGCATATCCGTTATTCTTTTCCTTGTTCAGCTCACATTTGGGCAGTCATGTTAGTGACAGTTTATGGATGTAGCTTCTGACATTATTAGAAGACATGATATCTCAAGACATTCCTTGATCATCTGGCTCTTATCATCTTATCATCCCCGCTTCTGCAATATTCTCTGAGCCTTGGGTAGAGGAGTATTTTGTAGATCTATCCATTATCAATAGGCACCATGGTTTTGCAATTTGATTTGTTGTGGTTTTCCGTAGTAGTTTTCGTTTGTTCCAAAGAGAAGTTTCCTTGATAAGGGATAAAGACTACCCTTATGTGTGTAATGAGCACATATATTTATAGTGTTGTTAAGGATTATGCTATCTTAATAACAGTGTTTGTAGGTTCTCCATTAATATCCATGACTTTAGAAGCACTCAGTAGTTAGCTCAGTTGTCAGTACAAGGTATGTTTTCCCTCTTGTTGAATGGGTCTATAGTCCAATTAGAGAACTGGTTTTTTTTTTTTTTTTTTTTTTTTTTTTTTTTTTTTACCACCAGAGTATATACGTCATTATTGCAGCAATAGGGTTATCATTACACTGATCTGGTTTATAGGTATATCCAGGTAGAAGTGGTGGTTGCTTCTTTCCTTTGCAAGCTTGCAAGGAGACTTCTGGTATTGTGAAAGCTAATCCTTAGGGAGAAAGCATTCAGATACATTCCAGCTCTTTGAACATTGTTTCTGAAGTACATGGTTTCTTCAGAAATCAAACCTTACCTTAAACTTCTGGAGCTTAACCAGTAGCAACATAAATGAGCCTTTTGATTTAGAAAGCGCTTGGTTAGACCTGGAGAGCAACTCAAAAGTCTGTTACTCATGCCAGTACTGAGAGATTTCTACTTGGTATTTATCTCTTGGAGAGTGTTGGCATTCCTTCTAGGCCCCATAGTTACCTGACAACAGCCATATGCCTGACACACTATAAAAGGGGCTACTTGCCCCCTTCTCACTTTCTTCTCTCTTCTTTTGCTCTCTTACACTCTTCCTCCTCTGTCTCTTCTCTCCCCAATCCCCTCCCTTCCCAGTCTCCATGTACTCATGGCTGGTCTCTCTCTCCCTCCTCCTCCTCCTCCTCCTCCTCTACCTCCTCTTCCTCCTCCTTATTCTTCTCCTCCTCCTCTACCTCCTCCTCCTTCTTCTCTCTCTCTCTTTCTCTTTTTCTCTCTCACTCCCTAATTCCCCTCCCCAGGCCCTAAACAAACTCTATTCTATACTATACTGTCATGTGAATTGTACCTCAGTGGGAAGGGATTGCTCAGCATGGGCCCCCAGAGGCACCCCCCTTGTCCCCCCTCCTCCACACCATACTATGCCTCCATGAAACATACCCCTGGCTTCTTCATCTTTTTTATAAGACACATTGTTTCTGTGACTCAGATTTAGAAACTTGCAGGTTCACATCTCTTACTGCCACATGGACAGCCACTGGACTGCTCATTAGACTTATCCATCCAAACTTCAGAGAACTGGTAAGCCCTCTTCCTCCACTGGCCAGCATAAATGTCCCCTGGTCCCAAGGGAGGGTTGTTGAGCTCATAACCAGCCCCTCTGCTGTCCCTAAGGACAGAGACATTCAGTATTTATGACTGGTCTTTTCAATGACCCTCATTCCAGAACTTCTTACCCTTGGGTGACCCTCTCCCTCTTGGAAGTGGTTTTCTCTCACTGCCATAGAAAAATCATAAACTTAGGTAATTTATTCTCCTGTGGGCCTAGGCCCACAAAGCCACTAGCTTCTGTGTGATGACCTAACATGTATAGACATGGCTCCTTGTTCTCATTATTATTTTGTTCTTGGGATACCAGTAGGAACATTTTAATAATGTCCACACTCAAAGGAAAGGTCTTTGCCACTGTATCCCTATTTATTGGGACATTTTCACATCTAATTCACAGTACCCAAGCAAGCAATATCTCCACATGACCACTTAACTGGCACTTTAAAAACAACTCTCTTGTTAGCAATCTCCAGGGTTTCCCCCAGCCCCCTCATTCTCTCACCACTTGCTCTGCTCCCAGTTGCTCTGCCTGGTACTCTGCTCTCCCAAGTCATTGCATTACACTTTTGCCCTACTCCTCCCTCTCTTGATCCACCTCAGCTCTCCATATTCTCTCTTGCCCTTGGCCCACTCAACTCTACCATCAGGTGCTTCTTCAAAGCATGAGTGTGAGCTTTCTCAAACTGCCTGAAGCAAAGTTGCTAGGAGACTAAGAGAACACTACTTCAGGCACTAGTTCTCATCTAGCCCTGCTCATGGCTTTGCACCCCCACCTTGATTATGCCCTTGCCATGCATTCCTGCAGCCATCTGCTCAGCCTGACACCAGGTCCCCAGGCCACTGCTGCTGGATCCGCTGCCCAGGCCACTCTGTGATATAGGCCAATATATGGGCCTGAGCACCAGATTGGCAAGAGCCACTGTGCTCTATGGTTCAGGCCTGAACCAGCCCAGGTATGCTCACTTTTTGTCCCTGCCTGGTACTTGGCTCAGTGGAGCTGCTGTACAGCACACTGTCAGCTCTCTGGTTTCCATCCTGGTTCTGGTCCACACCAGATCTAAGCCGAATGTGCACCAGACAAAATGCAGCTGTTTGTCTCTTTGTGTGGGTGTCTCTTTATATGTATTTTTCTCTGCTGATATAACAAACATATGACTTTCCTACAGGCAGAGCTATAACCTCAGTACTATGTTAGCTTAGGGTGGTCATGTGGCTAGCTGCTCTTTCAGCACAATCTTTACCAACGGCATTCCCAGGAACATCTACCATCCTTGTTACAGGCAGATCCCAGTTTGATGCCCATAGGAGTTCAGTATTTCAATTAAGAAAAAGTTTTAGTACTATTCTGCTTTGGCAAAATAATAATTTCTAAAAATAAAAGTAAAAGATCACTATCATACGCACACACACACACACACACACACACACATGTTTATCCTTGATTTTTGCTACTGTCATTAAGTCAAAATATGCTCTCTTTAATTGCTTGATACATTCTTTTTTTTATTTATTCATTTTATTAGATATTTTCTTTAAATGTAAATTTCTCCTTTCCCACTTTCCCCTCCAAAAAACAAAGAAACAAACAAAAACAACAAAACAAAACCCCTGTTGCCTCCCCCCTCCCCATGCCTGCCACCCCACCCTCTCCCACTTTTTGGCCCTGGCA
>NW_022196897.1:11319665-11319936 GCF_008632895.1 Mastomys coucha
TATCCTAGCCATTCTGACTGGTGTGAGGTGGAATCTCAGGGCTGTTTTGATTTGCATTTCCCTGATGATTAAGGATGGTGAACATTTCTTTAGGTGCTTCTCAGCCATTCAGTGTTTATCAATTGAGAATTCTTTGTTTAGCTCTGTACCCCATTTTTAATAGGGTTATTTGGTTCTCTGGAGTCTAACATCCTGAGTTCTTTTATACATTGGATATTAGCCCTCTATCAGACATAGGGTTGGTAAAGATCTTTTCCCAATTTGTTGGTTG
>NW_022196897.1:11319947-11325201 GCF_008632895.1 Mastomys coucha
GAGATGTGTATTTTAATTAATTAATTATTAATATTATTAATAAATTTATTATTATTATTATTATTATTATTATTATTATTATGGTTTTTTTGAGACAGGGTTTCTCTGTATAGCTCTGGAACTCACTCTGTAGACCAGGCTAACCCCGAACTCAGAAACCCGCCTTCCTCTGCCTCCCAAGTGCTGGGATTAAAGACATGTGCCACCACTGCCCAGCTGAGACATGTATTTTAAAACATGTGAAATCTCCATTCTTAAAACTTTAAAACTCTCTCAAGGTAATAAATATACTGTTTCTAATTTTCCCTCAAAAGATTTCTAGATTCATAAGAAACAGCTTAAAATCAAGTTGAACAGAAGTGGAAAGATGGCTCAGTGGTTAACTGTAATTGTTCTTATAGAGGAACTGGCTTTTGTACCTAGAAACGTTGTGACAGCATAAAACCTGCTGTAACTACAATTCCAGGGAATCTGAAGCTATCTGAGAGTAATGGACAGCATATATATATATATATATATATATATATATATATATATATATATTAACCAAAGGTCATGAAAAGGGAACTATATCCAAAGGGATTTATTATATGATGGAAGATAAAATATTGAGTGGGTTTATTTATACAAAACTTCACTAACTTCACTAATAACTTATTTGTGGTTTTTAACTTTCAATGAAACTGTGGAGTTGTAACAGGTAATGAATGTTTAGCTAGATCATTACTCCTAAACAGTATGCATGTAAACATTCTCTGTTGTAAACTTCTATTTCAATTTATGGTTTGATTTTTTGTGTGAACTTGTGATGAACTTTTAAACATGTGATCATGTGTTTTGGAAGATGTATAAGAACTGAGGACAAAGATGAGAGAAAATTTTTTTCCTTGCCCCACTTAGGATCTTTCTGCTTTCTTACCTTTTCTTAAATAGCTTTCATGGGAAACATTTTACAACTTAGTAATAAATGCTATAATCATTTTTACAAGTGTTCTTTAAAAGTTTTTCTTCCTGTGACTTCTGACTAGCAGACTGAAAGGGCAGCACAGTTCCTGCTGAGATACAGCAAAGGCCACATTACTTAATCCTCTGCTGTCAGGCTACAGTTGTTAGTTGCCTAAGCTAGCAGCTTTTTACCCTCATAAAGAGCAAGAAAGTTTTCAGGACTTTTTAGAAGTTATCATCAGCATTCCAGTATAACTAGAGAGCTAGAACATCCAGAGATCCTCAGACTTTAAAGCCACACCAGAGTCCTACTCTGCCCTGTCTCTACCCTCTTCAGGCCAGGAGGCTTCTGGCACTAGGTATTAAGAAATGAAAAAAAAAAAACAAAGGAAAGGGAAAAGGAGGTAAATGTATAAAATATCATGTTCAATATTGAGTCAGAGGAGCATATTTATAAAAAAGCACATAAAACACAGGCATAAAACCTGAAAAAAAAACAATGAAAAAACAAAATAAAAAGAAAAACAAAGCCTATTGTTAAGAATGGGTTACCTTTTATTGTATCAATTTTGAAGAGAACTTTATAATTTACTCTTTTTCTGAGATGAATGCTTTTCAAAATCATCATAGCTAATGAACCAGATTCTTTCCTGCATCTAATGTCTGCGCCACCCTCCAAGCAGAGCCGTTGTTCATTGAAACAGTTGGTGAGTGAATTCAAGTATTGACCATCTTAACACACACACCATTTTGGATAGACCATCTTGATACATACATCATTTCTTAAATGAATGTAACCTGTTCTCTGTGGGCTGGGAATGAAGACAATCACTCAAGTCAAATAGCTTTGACCACAGCAGGAAAGGCACAGCAGAACTGTCAACTCTTCACTTAGCTACTAGGGAGGTAAAGTCCTTTGGTGATGTGAGGGGCATTGAAGTCCAGTCTTATTACAATGAACTCCAATGTCTAAAAATTGTTCTTATTTTGGGCTTCTACCACAGTAAGAGCCAAGATTTTAAACTCTACTGAAAACAAACAAACAAACAAACAAAAAGACTTTATCTATTTATGTTCATTAAAAAAAATAGTAGTGATGTATTATTTTAAAATATACAGCTAATATTTTTGGAGTTATTTAAAATTTACATTGAGAAAAATGTATGTATTTTCAGTATTGCTGCAGACAAGCATCTACATAAGACTGTTAATTGATTGTTTTATATCAAACAATTTTTTTATACTACTCATTTTTATTGTTACAATATTTTATAAATTTTGAAGAATGTGACAAAATAAAAAAAAGGTATTGCATGTATTGAAAGGGGGTCTCTGGGAGGTGTTGGGGTACAAAAGGGAAAGAAAAATGTGATGTAATTCTATTTACTTAAAATATGTTTTTAAATGTTAACAAATTCAGATAAACTGAAATTATGTGTCTTTTCTCATCATAATACAACAAAACTTAAATCACTTAAAAAAATGGATTACCTCATTTGAGTTGTTGGCCAGTGAGGTCCCTTGGACCCCTGTAGGCAGGGCCATCTCTATGTAAAAACTGGGGCCCCCACACAGTCATAAAAGCACCTCCTGTAAGAGGACCTAATAGCGGACTGTCTGAGAGACCAAGGATTGCTGGTGCAGACAATGCTAGCTAATTGGAACTGCTGTTTGGAATAGATGCTTTCTGAGGACCAATAGGGCGTGTGTGGAAGGTATTAAAGGAGCTTGCAGCAGTGTTCAGAGAGATTGCTGCAGTGTTTCTCACCTGCTCCCAGAGTCTGTGTCATTGATTTTGTGCCACCTTACCTCCAAACCCCAAGGTAAGTTCAAGTGGCAGGGAGTTCAAGGCACGGTGAGTATTTCAAGGCACAGAAAACAGATCTCCAAACACTACAGGCTATTGCCAATGTGTTTAGAAAACTTCCAGCACTTGACAGTAAGAGGAAATTGTAAATACCACACAGAAGAGTCACAGAAAATGAAAAAAATAAAGCTAGTATTACTCTGAACATTTCATCCATACCGGCTAGCTTTCAAAGCACTATACACATATAACTGGAGGGGGAAAGTAATCATCAATTTCACCCGTCTAAGAACCCTGACTACAACTTACCTGGCTAGAGTAATAGTAACATGGAAGCTATGAAGTTAAGTAAACACATTCTGATTAAATCTGAAGCCCTTTTCATTCTTCCTCACAGTATGTCTGTCTTTTGAATTTGTGAGGTAAAATAAATTATGCTTTCCTTAAATCATTTTTAATAGGTATTTTCCCTCTTCCAGAGGAACAGGTAAGAGCAGCAAAGACATAGTTACATAGAAAAGTTAAAGGGTTATGTTCATATGAGGTCAAGTCCTTAATAACCCAGGTACCTATTGAAGACATGGTAGGGGAGGTTCTTAACTTCTTTGGCTTGGCATACTCATTTGAAATGCAAAGATCATGACACTGTTAAAAAGTATATATGTATGTATGTGTAATTTAATAACCTCCAGATAAAATGATTTTACTACAAAACTTTTTTTTATATAGCAATTTATCTCTATGAATAAAACTTATTGCAATGCATTTATTGCTCCTCTCTAAAGAAACCATTTGTTTAAAAATTATTAAGCAATCATTCTAGGTTGTTATTCTGTTGCACCGATAATAAGAAAACATCATGACCAAAAAGAACTTGAAAAGAAAAGGGTTTATTTTGTCCTATTGGGTGCACAGATCAAAACTGATAGAGTAAAGTGAATTTTTTTTGCTATGAAGAAGTAAAATAAGAATGAGTAGAAACAAGCTATTGGTAATCCTTGGCATGTCTATGCTCATGTCATCTGTGTACATTCACTTAGCACTTTATTCACTCCAATCTTTTTTCACACCTCACACTCTACAGTCCAGGAGCTTCTAAATTAGTAGGTTACACAGTAAGGGAATTCATATTTTCAATATAAGGCAGTAAATATAATGAAGGCTATAGAAGAACTCAGAAGCATTAATGACAATTTTTCCATGTATACAAAAACAATTTATTCCATTGGTTATGTGAAGCTCCTGAGAGTTTTATGGAATGTGAATGTTTTGACCCCCCCCCCCGCAAAAAAATGTTATTTCTATGTTCTACCTTAATAGACTAATCCATCATTGTCTATACTTAAGTCTCCTTGTGCAAGGTGGTCTGATAAGTTGTTAGTACTGGGTTAAATCCCTTTTCTCAGACAAATTTCACTTGGCTGATACTTTTTCCTTTTCCCATCATGAAATTACTAGTGAAATTTCCATTTTTTAGGGCCCATTGTTTCAGTAGTTTGATAGATTAAGAGACCTCTTTAGAATATTTGTAATTCTATTTAGAAGGTTATAATTCCCCACTATTTTAATATTTATAAGATAAACTTATATGACTAAAAGTTATACAATAAACTCAATACAAGTAGGAACCAAAGTTAGAACACAGTTGGTGCCACGTAGCTACACATAAGAGTTGTTTTTCATATCCTTTCCAATCTTAATTTCTTTTGAAAGAGCTAGTACAAAAGTATCTTAATGGCTTGAGGCAGAGTCTTATTAAGAAGCCTAGTTTGACTTCAGTAATAAACTCATTACCTTGCTTCCCAAGTGCTGGTGAAATAATTATTATTTTTTTATTAAGTTATGTGCATTCTGATTTCAGTTTCCCCTCCCTCCTCTCTTGCTGGTCCCTTCTTCTCACCATTCCTCTCCTTCATTCACCTCTTCTACACTTCTCAGAAAATGGGAAGCCTCCCTGCCTTGGCAAATCAAGTTGCAGTAAGACTTAGACACATCTTCTTTTATTAAGGCTATAGAAGATAGCCCAGTTAGGATTAAGGGGTCTAAAAGTAGTCAGAGACAGCTCCTGCTCCCAGTTTAGGAGTTCCAGCTGAAGACCCAGTAGCACAACTGTTACATATGTTCAGAGGGCCTAGGTCTATCCTATTCATACTCTCTGGTTGTCAGTTCAATCTGTATGAACCCCTGTGGGCCCATGTTAGTTAATTCTGTAGGTGGTGGTTTTTTTTGTTTTTTGTTTTTTTTGTTTGTTTGTTTTTTGTTTTTTGTAATGTCCTTGATTACTCTTGCTTGTTCAGTCCTTTACGTTCTCTTTCACTGGATTCCCCATGCTCCACTTAATGTTCGGCTGTGAGTTTCTATATCAGTTTCCTCTAATCACACTTATGCAAGGCAAAGTCTGCAAATATAGCAGAATATCATTAACAGTGTCAAGGGTAGATGATTGTTTTGATGTGTTCTTTGATTCGGTTTGCAAGAATTTTATTGAGTATTTTTGCATCG
>NW_022196897.1:11325370-11351655 GCF_008632895.1 Mastomys coucha
AGGTGCTGAGAAGAAGGTATATCCTTTTGTTTTAGGATAAAAAGTTCTATAGATATCTATTAAATCCTCTATCTCACCAAACTCAGATGGCTACCATGAAGAAGTCAAATGACAATACTGGCTATGAAGGAAGTGGGGAGAGTAGTAACGCTTACTTGGTGAAAGCATAAACTTGTGTAGTCGCTGTAAAAAAAGCAGTACAGATTTCTCGAAAAGCCAGAAGTGGAACTAGCATGTGGTACATATTCTGTGGACAAATTTTATGCCACTTTACTTTTTGCTTCCTTGGGGTAGATTATGGGATAGACTAATTGATTTCATAGAATGGTCTATTTGTAAAGCTGGTGTACTGGCTGGTTTTGTGTGTCAACTTGACAATAGCTGAAATTATCACAGAGAAAGGAGCCTCCCTTGAGGAAATGCCTCCATGAGATCCAGCTATAAGGCATTTTATCAATTAGTGTTCATGGGGGGAGGGCCCAGCCCATTGTAGATGGTGCCATCACTGGGCTGGTGATCCTGGGTTCTATAAGAAAACAAGCTGAGCAAGCCAGAGGAAGCAAGCCAGTAAGCATCATCCCTACATGGCCTCTGCATCAGCTTCTGCCTCCAAGTTCCTGCCCTGTGTAAGTTCCAGTCCTGACTTCCTTTGGTGATGAACAGCAATGTGCCATGATAAATATAGCTACCACTCCTCATCAAAGAACCTTCTTGTTATAGCAAGTCGAGACCTTCATAGAAAACACAACTGGACATCATGCATGGATCAATAGATCAATGGAAGTCCAGCCCCAGTGGACATTACTGCTCCTGCATTTGTATTTCAGAGACCCTCATAGAAAAGGAGTCAGAAAGATTTTAAGAGACAGGATACCAGGAAATGTGCTGTAAAAGAGTATCTCCTAGAAGCAGTGTCCTAGACTGCCAATATCATCATCAGAGATTTCTACGACCCAACCATTCATGCAGGGCAGAAGCGAGAACTTGGAGGAGCACTTTTCCTTGGCTGGGCGACCACTGCTGTCCTCTTCATTGGAGGTGGGCTTCTCTGTGGATATTGCTACTGCAACAGAAAGGAACGGTGGTGCAGACACCCAGGCCCTCCATACTGCGTGCCACAAAAGGATACCCAAAGGAACGTTACTGTGTCTAGAAAAACTTCCACCAGTTACGTCTAAGGCTTGCTTCCAACATCAGCCCATGGCTTATGCTCATGAGTTTTATAAAGTCACCCCAGAAACTGTGAGTACATCAGGCAGGAGAACTACTTTTATAGCAGATTTAAATTGAGATGAAAGTTAGGATTTTTTTCCCTGAGGTAGGAATAAAAGTAACTTATTTGGACATTGTGATTCCCTGTGTTATTTGAGCTCACTCTTGTTGAACTCAATATTTATTCTAATTTATATAGTAAAATATCAAATATATTCTCAGTTATGGGCATGTGATAATGATTACTAAATTTTGCTTGTCGTGTATTAAATAAGAAAGTAAAATGTTACATTATAATTGATGTAAATAAAACATACCCATTTTCAAACATTAAAAAAAAAAGTGTCAAGGGTAGGCTCTCTTTTTTGGCATGAAATTAAGCAGGGCCAGTCATTGGTTGGTGATTCCCTCAAATTCTGCTCCATCAGGGGTAAAAGATGGAAATAAGTATTTTTAATCTAATGACACTCTAATGACTTTTCCTAGCTATCAATTTGACTACATCTGGAATTAATTAAAATACAAGTGGCTAGGTATACCTGTGAGCAATTTTTCTTAATTAAATAATCTGAAATGAGAAGACTCATTCTAAAAATTCAGATCTTTTGAGGTGGGAACAATCTCCTTAAATACGGACCACACCTTCTAGTGGCAGGCTAATATAAATGACATGGAAGAAGTCATTGCTTTTTGCCTTCTTGTTCTTCCTCTCACTGGCAAGTTCATTCCTCCACTAGAATGAGAACTTTCTTTTTCACTATTTCTGTGGATGCTAAAGACTGGCTGAGACATCCAGACTCATGGATTCTTGGACTTCCTGTTGGTAGACAGCCATTGTTGGACTAACTAGATGACTGCCTACAAGCTACTCTAATAAACCACACACATATACATACATACATATGTACACATACACACACACACACACACACACACATTCTGTAAGCTCTGTTCCCCTACAGAACCTTGACTAATACAGAATTTGGTATGAGAAATGGTCCTAAAGCAACAAAAGTATAAGAATGATTTTTTTTAAGTATTTAGAATAGGCTTCCAATTTTGCCAACCCTTATGGTTACTGGTCTGTCCTAGAAGCATGGAGAGCACTAAAAAAATCATGATGTGAACTACTTACAAACATATCAAGGCAAGCACATTTGATTATCATGATTCAGTAATTGTGAGAGGAAAGAGGAAAGAAATTTTGTGACCTTGCATATAAGCTTTTGACAATATGTCAAGAAAATAATTATGCTGGTTAGTTATTTCTAGTATCTCTGGATAAATTGACATACTAAATGAATGAACTCTGTGATAAAGTTATCCAAATTCTAGCATCTCAGAATATTGTGAAGAAAATAACAAGAACTCAGTCATAAAACTGTCTAGCTCCATTTGCATGTAAACAGCCTAAAGGTTGTTAAGTGTGCACTGGAAGAGAATCTTTTCTCCAGCAGCTGTGGAGCTCAAAATGCAGAAGAACATTCAATATAAGATTAATGAGATTACAATGAAAAATTAAGTCTCAGATTGGAGGGCATCCACAGTTAATTGGTAAAGAAAGGACTTCTATAACTTGGGAAGGCTATGTGTGGGAATTCTCTACTGAAGCTGAGAACTTTTAACCCTCAGACTCAAGGTTTATCTGACCTAAGGAAGTAGTAGTCTTTCCACTTTCAACAGATATACTCTCATCCTACAGTACTTGAAATATTGCCTTTGCCTAAGGAAATTAATTCTTCTATATCTACTAAACCTGCAGTAACATTTGTGGAATTACCAGGCAAGATAATATGGATGTTCCTCTAGACCAGACTTAAGGCAAACCAGGCTCCTAGAGAGAACACAGAAAGTGTAGTCCATGAAGAGCTGCATTATGCCATTAAAGGGCTTAACGAGTTTGCTAATTCATTAAAGCAGAATTCTGGGGAAATATGTGTAGGAATGGCTTTTAAGGGTATTGGAGTAGAAGGAACACAAAACTGGCTCAGGCTGAATTTATTAATATGGGCTCAGTCAGTAGAGACTCTAGGTTTAATATGGAAGCTGACATAATTAAAAGAAAATGGTTGGCAAAAGTTTGTTTTAATGGGTGGCTGAAGCATTTGACAAAAGATGACCTACTAAAAAGGAGTTGGAGATACCAGATATCGCCTGGCTTAGTGACAACGAAAAGATTGTAAGGCTTGGAGAAATTTCAGCATTGTGTAAAACAATCTTTTACAGTGGAAAGGTTCAGAAGATAAGCACTACACTAATCCTATAGACTCAAAATTGTGAGAGGGACACAAGCACTTTTGTGTTTTCCTTGTGCCAGACCTTAGAGTCAGAGATACTGTTACTCAGTTAGATGAACTGAATGGAAAAGGTTTAATCAGTGGGTACCAGATAGCCACACTGAATCATCAAAGGCAAGGTTACTGTAGTTTCTGTAATGGACAGCATAGGCAAAGCTATGTCCATAATAGAGTGACCTATAATGAGCAGCCTAGGCAAAATTACTTTTATGGTAGCATGACTTGTATAGACCTTTGGTTCTGCCTGATGTCATGGTTTATCTAGTCATGAACTAGATTAGAAGCTTATTGTATTTTTGTTTGATCAGTACAAGCATAAAAACATTACAAATGAAGAAAGGCTGCATTGGATCATGGCAAAAGGAAATCTGGGCTAGTTAATTTCCAGACTTGAGTCAGTTTTCAGACCCAGAATACCATGAATGAAGAAAGATCAGGTCCTCTGAGGAAGAATATTAATAAAACACCTGTGCCCAGGTGGAAACAATCATTTTGAACTTGGGAGTACATAGGTACATCAGATGATGGAAAGCAAATCCAAACAAAATTCAAGTCTCTGTCTCAGTGAAATTTGTAGTTCAGTGATATGGGGCATTCAGAGATATTCCTCCTAAAATGAAGGAGAAATTATTTTACCTTATCCCTCCACCACCAAAAAGAAGTACAATGCTTACTAGACCTATTGGCTCACAAACCAGGTGATTTGGAAAGCTGCTAGTTTTCAGTGGGGTTTAGAACAAAAGAAGGCTCTTCATAGCTATTGTTGAAGTTACTCTACCACTTGAACAACTTGATCCAGCTGATTCTCTAGTAGTTGATATTTCAGTGGCAGCTAGTGATAGTCTTTGGGGTCTTTGCTACCCTTTTATAGGTGAATGACAGAAGAGACCTTTGGGGTTTTGAAACAAGACTCTATCATCACTTGTAGAAAAGTATTCTCTCTATGAGAGACAGCTCTTGGCCTGCCCTAATTTAAACTTAATGCAAACTGAACATTTGACAATGGGCCACCAAGTCATTAGGTGATCTGACATGCCAATTATAAATTGACTATTATCTGACCTCCAAGCTATAGTAGAATGTGTACAGCAGTAGTCATTTATTTATTTATTTATTTTTTTGGTTTTTCGAGACAGGGTTTCTCTGTATAGCCCTGGCTTTCCTGGAGCTCACCCTGTAGACCAGGCTGGCCTCGAACTCAGAAATCCACCTGCCTCTGCCTCCCAAGTGCTGGGATTAAAGGCGTGCGCCACCACGCCCGGCTTAGCAGTAGTCATTTATTAAATAAAATTGGTGTATATATAATTGGGCCTGAGGACACCTGGAAGGCACAAACAAGATACATGAAGAAGCTGCCTAAAATATTTATGGCTTCTACTATTACAATGCTATCTGAAAGCAAGCATGCACCTATAGCCATGTGGGGTGTTCCCTACTTTTTATTTATCTTATTACTCTTTATTATTATTCCTTCTTCTATGCTTATTTGTTTTTTTAATGAGAGATGGAAAGGGTATAGATCCAGATAAGAGGCTAGGTGGAGAGTAAATGGAAGGATTAGGAGGAGGGGAAAAACCTTAATCATGTTGTATGGAAAAAGAGCTTTAGTATGAAAAAGATAGTTTTAAATATTTTTAACATATGTGATTAAGATTTAAAATTCAGGAACTGTAAAATCAAATTTATTTTTAGAAATATAAAAAGGACAGGTTGTACTAAATACCAGTAAGTTGAAATAGACATATCTTTGATGGGTACTACTTGAATTCTTTTCCTTTTTAATTCTTCAATCCTTTTTTACAGTCCAATCTTCATCGCTCTTCTGATCTGCCCCCTGATGACTCCCTAATCCATCCCATACCTCTTCCCCACACCCCACATGTCCAAGAGGATGTCTCCGCCCCCTGAACCTGACTCCACAAGACCTGCTCACTCTCTGGGGCCTACAGTCTGGCGGTTAGGTGCACTGTCCCTCACTGAGGCCAGGCCACGTAGTCCTCTGCTGTGTATGTCTCAGGGGCCTCATATTAGCTGGTTTATGCTGCCTGGTTAGTGACTCAGTGTCTGAGATCTTGGGGGTCCAGGTCAGTTGAGACTGCTGGCCTTTCCATGAGGCTGCCCTCTTTCTCAGCTTCATAGAGCTTTTCCTCAATTCAATCACAGGGGTCCCTGGCTTCTGTCCATTTTTGGGTGCTAGTTTCTACATCTGACTCTTTCAGCTGCTTGTTGGGCCTCTTGGGGGGCAGCCATGCTAGGTTCCTGTCTGCAAGCACACCATGGCATCAGTAACAGTGTCAGGCCCCAGGGACCTCCCCTTGAGCTAGATCCCAATTTGGTCAGTCACTGGACCTCCTTTCTTTTATTGTCTTCTCCATTTTTATCCCTGCAGTTCCTTTAGACAGAAACAGTTCTAGATCAGAGCTCTCGATTGTGGGATGGCAACCCCATCCCTCCAATTGATGTCCTGTCTCTCCACTGGAAGTGGGCTCTACAGGTTCCCCTACCCACTATAGAGTGGTTTATCTAAGGTCCCTCCCTTTGAGTCCTGAGGGTCTCTCACCTCTCAGGTCTCCAGTACATTCTAGAGCCCCCCCCCCACCCCGCATCCCACCTCCTACTTCCCGAGGTTGCCTGTTTCCATTCTTTCTGTTGACCCTCAGGGCTTCAGTCCTGTCCCCCCTAATACCTGATCAAGTCTCCCCCTTCCCTCCCTGTCCCCTCTCCTACCCAGATCCCTCCCTTGCTCTGCTCCCCCACCCCCTGTGATTGCTTTCTTCTTGTTCCCAAGTGGTATTGAGGCATCCTCACTTGGGCCCTTTGGCTTGTTAGCCTTTTTGAGTTCTGTGGATTGTGTACTAGGTATTCTGTACTTTTTATGGCTAATCTCTACTTATTAGTGAGGACATACCATGCATATCCTTTTGGGACTGAATTGCCTCACTCAGGATGATATTTTCTAGTTCCATTTATTTGCCTGTAAAATTCAGGATGTCCTCGTCCTTCATAGCTGACTAGTATTCCATTGTGCAAATAACCACATTTTCTGTATCCTTTTTTTCCTTTGTGGGGCATCTGGGTTTTTTTTTTTAAACTTCTGGCAGTCACAAATAAGGCCACTATGAAAATAGTGGAACATTTGCTCCTGTGGCATGGTGGGGTATCTGTTGGGTATATGGCCAAGAGTAGTATAGCTGGATCGTCAAGTACATGTATTTCCAATTTTCTGAGGAAAATTGGATTATCAGAGTGGTTGTACCAGTTTGCAATCACGCCAGCAATGGAGGAGTGTTCCTCTTTCTCTGCACCCTGGACAGCATGTGCTTTCACATGAGTTTTTGATCTTAGCCATTCTGATTGGTATAAGGTGGAATCTCAGGGTCGTTTTGATTTGCATTTCCCTGATCACTAAGGACTTTGTACCTTTCTTTAGGTGCTTCTCAGCCATTTGAGATTCCTCTGTTTTGAATTCTTTGTTTAATTCTATACGCCATTATTTGATTGGGTTGTCTGGATTTTTTTGGTGTTTAGCTTCTTGAGTTCTTAATATATTTTGGATATTAGTCCTCTATGGGATGTGGGGATGGTGAAGATTTTTTTCCCAATCTGTAGCTTGCTGGTTTGTCCTTTTAACTATATCCTTCGCCTTGAAGAAGCTTTCCAGTTTCATGAGGTCACATTTATCAATTATTGATCTTAGAGTCTGAGCCTTTGAACTTCTGTTTAGGAAATTTCCCCCTGTGCCAATGAGTTTGAGACTCTTTCCTACTTTTTCTTATATTACATTCCATGTATCTGGTTTTCTGTTGAGGTGTTGGATCCACTTGGACTTCAGCTTTGTGCAATGTGACAAATAATGTATTTATTTTTATTTTTCTACATACAGACTGCCAGTTAGACTGGCACCATTCATCAAAGATGCTTTCTTTTTTTCTATTGTATATTTTTGGCTTCTTTGTCAAAGATCAAGTGTGTGGTTTTATTTCTGGGTCTTCAGTTCTATTCCATTGATCTACATGTCTGTCTGTGTACCAATACCATGCAGTTTTTTTTAATTACTATTGCTCTGTAGTAAACCTTGAGTTCAGAATTGGTGATTCCCTCAGAAATATTTTTATTGTTAAGAATTATTTTTGCTATTCTGGGTTTTGTGTTCCTCCAGATGAAACTGAGAATTGCTTTTAAATGTCTTTGAAGAATTGTGTTGGGATTGTGATAGGTATCGCACTGAATCTGTAGATTGTTTTTGATAGGATGGCCAACTTCACTATGTTAATCCTACCAATCCATGAGCATGGGAGAGCTCTCCTTTTTCTGAGGTCTTCTTTGACCTCTTTCTTGAAAGACACAAAGTTCTTGTCGTATAGATCTTTTTCTTGTTTGGGTAGAGTTACCCCAAGATATTTTATATTATTTGTGACTATTGTGAAGGGTGATGTTTGCCTAATTTCTTTCTCTGCCCATTTATTATTTGTATAATAATAACCTCTGAACAAGCCCTGGCCGTCCTATGCATCAGATTACATTTCCCCACCCCTGGAGCAGTGTTCTGGTGCTTACTACAGTCCACACCTGCCACAGTGAAGGCATGGGGTAACCACAGTCAAACTCCCCACATCCTGCTTTACCAAGTGGCCGTGCCCTTTGGTGGAGCTGACACTGGACACATAGTACTACAGTTTATCAGCAGTAGAAGTTCCCTGGTAGAATTTTTTTGGATTGCTTATCTATACTATCCTATCATCTGTAGTGCATTGACTTCTTTGCCAATTTGTATCCCCTTAATCTTCTTTTGTTGTCTTATTGTTCTAGATAAAATGTGAGTACGATATTGAATAGATACAGGGAGAGTGGGCATCCCTGTGTTGTCCCTGAATTTAGTGGAATTGCTTCTAGTATCGTTCCCTTTAATTTGATATTGGCTATTGGTTTGCTGAAAACTACTATTATTATGTTTAGGTATTGGCCTTCAATTCCTGATTTCTCCAATATTTTAACACGAAGGGGTGTTATATTTTGTCAAATACTTTTTCAGCATCTAATGAGATAGATGATCATGTGATTCTTTTCTTTGAGTTTATTTATATAGTGGATTACGCTAATGGACTTTGATATATATTGAATTAACCATGAATCCCTGGAGTGAAGCCTACTTGAACATGTTGAGTGATGGTTTTGATGCGTTCTTGGATTTGGTGTGTGAGTATTTTATTTAGTATGTTTGGATTGATATTCTTAAGTGAAATTGGTCTGAAGTTCTCTTTTTATTGTTAGATCCTTGTATGGTTTAAGTATCAGAGTAATTGTGGCTTCATAGAATAAATTAGGTTGTATCCCTTCTGTTTCTATTTTATGGAATAGTTTGAAGAGTATTAGTATTAGTTCTTCTTTGAAGTTCTGCTAGAAATCTGCACTAAAGCCATCTGGCCCTGGGCTATTTTTGATTGGTAGGTTTTTAATCACTTCTATTTCCTTAGGGGATGTGGGCCTGTTTATCTAGTTTACCTGCTTTTGATTTAACTTTGGTATGTGGTTTCTGTCAACCATTTCAAGTATAGGTTTGTGGTAGGATCTGATGATTTTAAAATTTCCTCAGTTTCTGTTGTTATGTCTCCCTTTCCATTTCTGATTTTGTTGATTTGGATATTGTCTCTGTGTTCTTTAGTTAGTTTGGCTAGCGGTTTATCTATCTTGTTGAATTTCTCAAAGAACCAGCTTTTGGTTTTGTTGATTCTTTTTTTCTATTTGATTGATTTCAGCCCTGAGTTTGACTATTTCCTTCCATCCATTCCTCTTGGGTATGTTTGCTTCTTTTTGTTCTATAGCTCTTATGTATGATAAGTAGCTAGAGTAGGATCTCTCCAATTTCTTTCTCAGGTCATTTAGTGCTATGAATTTTTCTCTCAGCATTGCTTTCATTGCGTCCCATAAGTTTGGGTATGATGTGACATCATTTTCATTGAATTCCAGGAAGTCTTTAATTTCTTTCTTTATTTCTTCTCTGACCAAGTTATCATTGAGTAGATAGTTTTTCAGGTTTGGTGGGTATGTGGGTTTTCAGGGGGTTTTTTTGTTTGTTTGTTTGTTTATTGCTATTGACAACCAGCCTTAGTTGGTAGTGATCTGATGGGATAAATGGTATTATTTCAATCTTCTTGTATTGGTTGAGGCTTGTTTTTCAACCAAGCACAGGATCAGTTTTGGAGAAGGTACTATGAAGTTCTGAAGAGAAGGTATATTCTTTTGTTTTAGGGTGAAATCCATTTGGATCATAACTTCTATTAGTTTCACTTTGTTTCTGTTTAGTTTTTGTTTCAATGACCTGTCCATTAGTGAGAGTGGGGTGTTATAGTCTCCCACTATTATGGTGTGGGGTTCAATGTATATTTTCAGCTTTAGTGAAGTTTCTTTTATGAATGTGGTTGCCCTTGTATTTGGGGTGTATATATTCAGAATTTAGACTTTCTCTTGGTAGATTTTTCCTTTCATGAATATGAAATGTTCTTCCTCATCTTTGTTGATAATTTTTGCTTGAAAGTCCATTTAATAGGATATTAGGATGGCAATTCCAGCTGGTTTATTGGGACCATTTCCTTTGAAAACTTTTTCCAGCCTTTTACTCTAAGGTAGTGTCTGCCTTTGTTATCGAAATGTGTTTCTTGTATGTAGCAAAATGCTGGGTCCTGTTTGTTTATTAGTTTACATCTTTTTATAGGGGCATTGAGCCCATTGGTATTGAGACATATTAAAGACAGATGATTGTTACTTCCTGGTATGTTTGTTGTTTAGATGGCATTATGTGCATGTGATTCTCTTCTTTTGGCTTTGTTGTAAGATGATTAATATTTTGTTTTTTCTTTGGTGCAGGTTCTCTCCTTGTGTTGAAGTTTTCCTTCTAAGGTCTTCTGTAGGGCTGGATTGGTAGATAAATATGTTTGAATTTGGTTTTGTCCTGGAATATTTTGGTTTCTCCATCTTTGTTGATTGAGAGTTTTGCTGGGTATAGTAGCCTGGGCTGGCATTTGCTTTCTCTTAGGGTCTGCATGGCCTCTGTTCAGGCTCTTTGCCATTTAGTGTTTCTGTTGAGAAATCTGGTGTAATTCTGATAGGTCTGCCTTTACTCACTCCTTGGCCTTTTTCCCTTGCTGCTTTTAATAGTCTTTCTTTGTTTTGTGCATTTAGTGTTTTGATTACTATGTGATGAAAAGGTTTTATTTTCTGGTCCAATCTACTCAGTGTTCTCTAGGTATCAAGTACATTTATGGCCATCTCTTTAAGTTGGGGAAGTTTTCTTCTATGATTTTGTTGAAGATGTTTTCATGCCTTTTGATCTGGGTATCTTCATCCTCCTCTTTTCCTATTATTCTTAGATTTGGTCCTTTCATTGTGTCCTGAATTTCCTGAATGTTTGTGGTTAGAAGTTTTTTATGTTTTGAATTTTCTTTGACAGTTGTGTCAATACCTTCTGATGTATCTTCTACACCTGAGATTCTCTCTTCTATCTGTTGTATTCTGTTGGTTCTGTTGGTTGTATATCTGTAATTTCTGACCTCTTTCCTAAGTTCTCCATTTCAAGGGTAACCATTTGTGTTGTCTTTATTGTTTCTACTTTCATGTTTTGGTCTTGGACTGCTTTATTCAATTCCTTCACCTATTTGATTGTGTTTCCCTATATTTCTTTAAGGGATTTATTTATCTCTTTTTTAAAGGTTTCTACCTGTTTACCTGTGTTTTCCTGTATTCCTTTCAGTGAGTTACTTATATCCTCCTTAAAGGATTCTATTATCTTCATGAGATAGGATTTTAGGTCAGTTTCCTGATTTTCAGGTGTGTTCATGTATCCAGGGCTTGCTGTGATAGAAGTACTGGGTTCTATTGATGCCAAAGTACATTGACTTCTGTTGCTTATGGTCTTGTGCTTGCCTCTTTCCATCTGGTTATTCCTTGTGTTAGCTGGTCTGAACATCTTTGTCTGGTGCCTGCCTCTTTTGTCCCTGGGTTGCTACAGGTCTCCTCGTAGGACTGGGGCCTTCACTATAGCAGACTTCCTGTGAGGCCTTAGAGTGTGTAGGGTCTTCAGAGGGGTATGTACGCTGGTGACCTGTTGCCCTGGCTGCACTTGCTCTTCTGTGAGGCACATTCCAAAAGGTTATAACTATTAACCAAAGGTCATAAAAAGGGAACTAATGATTTATTATAGGTTCTAGGACAGAAGATAAAATATTGACTGGCTTTATATATACAAAACTTCACTGATAACCTAGTTACAGTTTTCAAACTTCTATGAACCTGTGGAGCTGTGACAGGTAGTGAATATTTAGCCAGATAATTACTCCTAATGAATATCCATGTAAACATTCTCTATTGTAAACTTCTATTTCAATTTATGATTTGATTTTTGGGTGAACTTGTGATGAATTTTTGAACATGTATTCAGAAAGATGTGTGAATACTGAGGACAAAGAGATGAAAAAGGAGAGAAGAAATTTTTTCAGTTTCTCCTCTTAGAGTAGAAATTTTTTCCTTTGCCCACTTAGGATATTTCCACTTTCCCCCTTAGTTAGCTTTCATAGGAAACTACATACAACTTGGTAATAAATATTATAACCACTTTTCAGAGTGTCCCTTTTTCTTCCTGTGATTTCTGACTAGCAAGTTTGACCTGCACAGTTCCTGCTGAGATAGAACAAAGGCTACACATGTTAATCACCTTAGCAGCCTTTTACCCTCAGAAAATGCAAGAAAATTTTTAGGATGTTATCATTAGCGTTTCAGTACAGTTAAAGAACTAGACCGTCCAGAGTCCTTCAGACTTCAAAGCCACACCAGAGTTCTACTCTGTGCTCCCACCACTACCCTCTCCAGGCTAAGAGGCTCCCGGCAATATGATAATGACTAAACTAAACTGTTGATGATAATAAAGGCCTAGAAAATTGTTTTTAGTACATGCTATAAATGAGCATCTAAAACATATATGTTTAGATGAACGATTCTGAGCAGAATCTTAGTAAAGAGTTTCCTGATGGCTTACCCAGTACCCAAGGAAGATTTTGCTTCCCTTTACACTAAGCCTCAGAATCCTAAGTCCTAATGAGAGAAATACAATCTGCAAACTTGCCAATGCTTAGTAGTGTTTCACACAATGAACTTTCACATTACTGAGAAATACGAGTGCAGTTCAAAGGTACAGTTCTCTTATGAAGTTATTTGACAAAGACTTGTTATGCTCTGATTAGCTTATTAGTTCATTCTGGATTTGTAGTTTGAGGCATTGTCTGTCATCTTGCTAGGAATTAGGACAACAAATGCCTTGAAATTGTCTTTGTTCATTTAACCATATCACTGCAGATGCTCATTACATGAATGTCCCTAATTTGGAAAGCACACTATGCATCTATTCAATAGTATATGTGTAGTTTTGAATAAATTGAGACTCTTCTAAGTAAGTTAAAATGCTAAGAAACATACTGTCTTTTCAAGTGAGTTACAAATTGCATATTTGTGTATGATTTATTAAGAGTGTGAAAAGATCATTTATGTATCCCTATATAGGTAGCAGAGTAATGTATTGCATTATAATACATATACATATATATTATATATGAGCATCTAAAACATATATGTTTAGATGAACGATTCTGAGCAGAATCTTAGTAAAGAGTTTCCTGATGGCTTACCCAGTACCCAAGGAAGATTTTGCTTCCCTTTACACTAAGCCTCAGAATCCTAAGTCCTAATGAGAGAAATACAATCATATATAATATATATGCACATATATAATATATATTTATGTATATTTAAATGTAGCTTATAACAATAGTTAAGTTTAAACTTAGGTTAAATATATCTTTTTTTAATTTTTTTTTTATTTACTTTATGTGAGTATACTGTCACTCCCCTCAGACACACCTGAAGAGGGCACTGGATCCCCTTACAGATGGTCATCAGTCACCATGTGGTTGCTGGGAATTGAACTCAGGACATCTGGAAAAGCAGTCAGTACTCTTAACCTCTGAGCCATTTCTTTAGCCTGGTTAGATATATCTTAAATTATTATATGGAAGAATGCCAGTTTGTTTTATATTGCTATAAAAATTAATCAGATCGGAAAACATAAAAGAATTCATTTGCCTTATACTTGTAAAGTCTGAAAGTTCAAAAACATGGAGTTAGCTTTTTTTTTCTTATCTAGTAATGGTCTTCCTTATTATCCACCAATGTCATTATGGGGTCTCATTCTCATGACTTAATCTAAGTTTAATTTTCTTTCATGTCTCATGTTTTTAATACCATTAGGTTTGAGGATTAGAACAGCATATAGATTTTTGATATTGCCAAAGCAAAGCAAATGAAAGTATGAGTAGGAATACTTTAAGGATTATCTTATATAAAACAATTATGTAGAAATATTGGTTGTCCTTTTTAAGAAGAGTAATACAAACCTCAGCTCTCATAATTTTTTCCAACTCCTGTTTATAATTGATAATTTTACAAAATAATAAGGTAGAAACACAGTACCATAGAATGATTAGACTTTCCAGAGAAATATGGAACTGTAGCACTGGATAACACTACATCAATGAGTACCAGTTATATAATAAGCCAAGTAAAAATTATTCCATAGAGTTTTACAATATACATAATCCTGGATTGTAATACACATTGGCTTCAGATAGAGAATGAGTAAATATTATTGGGTAATTTATTGGATTACTTATCAGATGTGGTGCTTTTGTGAATTAAAAGTAGTTGTATAAGTTTTATTTCCAAAATAACACTTAATATAGCTCCACACACTTCATGTATGTTAAATAGCTGTTTACCTTGGAGGTAGATAAGATGGAATTGACAGTAGTAAAGGAAGAAATAAGAATAAAGTGGGAGAAACAATCATGCATAAAGCAGAGCATGTAAATTAGCTACATAATACCAAAATGTCAGCCCTAAAATCATATATCTACAGGTAATATTTTAGGAATTAAGAGGTTGTTTTATGTATTTAAGAATATATAACAACACTTGATGGAAAGAACTGCTATGAATTTGCAAGGGAGGAAAGTGGAGTATATGAGAAAGTTTGCAGGAAGGAAAAGATGGGTATGATATAATCTCAAAAAAAATAAAAGAAACATTTAAAATAAGAACATTTATTTAGAGCCATAAGTCTTAATGGGACATTTCCCATAAATTATCAAAAAAGGTTTGTTTTTAAAGTTGACAATGCTTATGTGTATCCACGTATGCACTTATGCCCACACATATATACAAATATAGTTTTCAAATTTTAAACTCACAATTGAAAAAAATGCTGATTTCTATCATATAAACTTAGATACAAGATATATAAAACACATATTGGAAATTAGTTAGCAAGTAAAAGTGTCCCAATTTAGGAAATCTATAGCTTTTTTATATTTTTCTAATAAAATGAGAACTACCACAGCTATCACTCCTCAATAATTTGTGAGGAGTGTTGCACAAAATCCAATGAAGCTTTATGAAGGTTGTGGTTACAGAGTGGAAACATAACAGATGCTACTATATTCAGATGCCTGGGAGCAGTTCCATTTTCTTTTACACAATTCATTTTTACTATATGAAAAACATATCATAAAATTAAAAAATACATTTATTTGTAAATTAACAACAGGATAATTAAAACATTTAAAATATTCTTGCATTTGATTGCTTGGAGTATGAAAGTAAACAATTTGGTGACATTGTATTATTTTAAATTTCAATGTTGTAAGATAATAGGTTAAAAAAAGACACTGTTGTTGAATTTAATTAGTTTGTTTTTGTATTCAAAGTTGATTTTCTAGGATAGAACCCACTTTTCACTAGAAAACGTTTTGTTCTGATGATGTAACATTACATATTGGTATTGTAGGAGAAAAGTTCAATATTGATATTTCAAGGATAAGTATTTACAGTGCCACACATAATATATTAATATTTATTCTTTGAGAATTTCACACACACATATGATGTGTTTTGTTCAAATGCATCCTCTAATCCCTATACTCCAATTTCTCTGTCTACCTACTACCACTTTTCTTTCCAAAATTTATGTACTCTTTTTAAAATCCTCTGAGCTCTCATTGTGTGCATGGGTGTAGGCCAGTCTACTGAAACATCAGCAGCATATTAAAGCCATATCTGAATAAAATTGATTTTTTCCTCTAATATTCATCAAATGTTCCATAGATAGGGGTAGAACTTTGTGAATCTCTTTGCTATCCAGGCTGGGAATTTGGTATTCGTAGGTCTTGTGCAAGCAAGACTGTGTGTTCCCATGTGACATGGTCCTGTCTTGTTCAGAAGATACTGCTTTGTAGCAGACCTCCACTATCTATGACTACCCCCTCTTCTCTTGTAACATTTGAGCGTTTGGAAGAGGACAGTGTGATTTTTTAAAAATTTTTATTAGTTATTTTATTTATTTACATTTCAAATGTTATCCCACTCCGCAAACCTCCAATCCCATCCCCCTTCCCCTGTTTCTATGAGGGTGCTCCCCCACCCATCCACCCACTCCCGCCTCACTGCCGTAGCATTCACCTATGCTGGTGCATCAAGCCTTCACAGGACCAAGGGCCTCCCCTCTCATTTATGCCAGATAAGGCTATCCTCTGCTACTTATGCAGCTGGAGCCATGAATCTGTCCATGTGTATTCTTTGGTTGGTAGTATAGTCCCTGGGAGCTCCGGGGAGGTCTGGTTGGTTGATATTGTTCTTCCTATGGGGTTGCAAACCCTGTCAGCTCTTTCAGTCTTTCCCTTAACTCCTCCATTGGGATCACCATGCTCAGATGGATGGTTGGCTGTAAGCATCCACATCTGTATCAGTAAGGCTCTGGCAGAGCCTCTCAGGAGACAGATATATTAGCAATAGTGACTGGGTTTGGCAGTTGCATATGGGATGAATACCCAGGTGGAGTGGTCTCTAGATGGTCCTTTCTTCAGTCTCTTTGCCACTCTTTGTCCCTGTATTTCCTTTAGACAGGAACAATTCTGAGTTAAAAGTTTTGAGAAGGCTGTGTGGCTCCATTCCTCAACAAGGGGCAGTGCTTAACCTTAGAATATGGTCTCTGTTGGGGTCCAGCCTTGACACAGGATTGGAGTTCTCAACTGAAAGCAGGGATATATGGAAGGCGCATAATAAATATATCCAGACTACTTTTAGGGTACAAGCTGATAGGCAATTTTTTAAGGCTTAAAGTTTCTTTCTCTTCTCTCTCATTCTCTGCTCTTTCTCGTTCATTTGCTCACAGCTTGAGTCTGCACACATACTCCATTCTCCTGCATACTCTGCTTTTCTCCTGTTTGCTTTTCTTTTCTTGAACTCCCACACTCATATACACCTCTGAGTGTTCCCTTTTCACACTCACACACACTTTTCACATACATCTCACACACACATACCACATGCATTCTCCTTTCACTCACACACACACTCTCCATACACACCTCATATTCTCTTTTCACTCACTCTTTACATGTTCTTCTCATACTTTCTCTCTCTCTCTCAGTCTTCATTCACTCTCCACATTCACCTCACATACTCCTCATTCACTCTCTACATGCTCACTACTAACTCTCCTCATTCACTCTCTACTTGCTTTCTAGTCTTTTTCTTGCCCCAGTCTTTTATTGATACTCCAAAAGCAGGTAGAAAAAAGACATTGTACAATCGTTGCCAAATCAAATTCAAAAGAATAACAACATCCTACAAAGAATCAAGAATTAAAATTGTTCCCCCAAATTTCAAGCTTCCCTATTCCCAGGCCAATATAGCCAAGATAATAATTGCAAAGTTTTCACTATTTAAACTTCAACTTATTATAATTCAGAGCTCAGAGCTCTGAGGAAAGCTACTTGCATTTTCTTGTGAAGCTCTAATGATAAATGACATAGGCAAAACTGCCAGGCAGTGGCCAGAAAGAATCAAGTTAACCCTTCACTCAATAGTTCCACTAGCTTTCTGCTTCTGCACATTATACATAATGACTCTCTAAACAGTCCCAGTGTTTTGACTTAGTTTTACTAATATAAGATTTTATATATTTTATACTTGCTTATCAAGGAACCACTTTCAAATGTTGTGTAAAACTTATTTCATAACTTCAATAGTTTTTTTTTTCTTTCTTGGGGTCCCAATGTTGGCTCTATTTAATTTTCTAATAATTTCTTCAAACTTTCTTTGCAAGTCAAGCATTAATCTGGAACTACCATTGTGCAGTTATTACATTGTTTCCAAGATGAGAACACACAGCATGCTGCTAGGCCATTAGGACTGTGCTGTGCTATGCCCCATGCCTCAATTTTTTTAATTGTTTAAGAATCATTATATCAAGGAACATGTGGTTTCACAGAATTCACCAGAGCAGAAGGAGAGAGAAGTAAGAAAGTCAGATATAATAGAATAATTATGCACATCAAGGCCAATTGAAAAGCAGTCACACACAAATGAAATCTATACAGCCCTTGTCCAGGGATAAGGTTAGGAGAAACAGGAACAGTTGTTTTTGTTTATTTGTTTGTTTTTGTTTTTCAAGACAGGGTTTCTCTATATAGCCCTGGCTGTCCTGGAACTCACTCTGTAGACCAAGCTGGCCTCAAACTCAGAAATCCGCTTGTCGCTTGTCTCTGCCTCCCAATTGCTGGGATTAAAAGTGTGTGCCACCACTGCCAGGCCCTGGGAACAATTGTTTTTACAGAGAGCTGCCTCTGGCTACTGAGATGTCTCCATCCTGGCCTACTGCAGGCAATCCCTGTCATTGTATGCTGTCCCCAGCAGGTCTCCACTGGTTCTCCTTCCTGTTTGTTGGCCATTTCAGCTAATCTCATCCCAGTTAGGTCCTGGGAGCCTCTTGCTTTCCTGGCATCTGGGACTTTCTGTTGGCTACCCCTGTTCCCTGTCCGTCACTGCTACACACCTCTGTTCAATTTCCTGACCCTCTGTATGTCTCCTTCCGCAACTGTTCCTACCCCCTCTTTTCCCTCTCTCCCTTCTCTCTTCCTCCCAAGTTCCTCCTATACTCTACCTCCAGTGATTATTCTGTTCCCCCTCCTAAGTAGGACTGAAGCATCCCTGTTGTTCAAAAAGCAGGGGGGCCTGGGCTGCTGCCTTGACCTGCCTGGCTGTGGCTCTCTCTCTCTCCCTGGTGGCAGAGGGCCTGCTGCTGAGGCCCATGTCTCTCTCTCCTCCCAGGGGCTGGCCTATTTGCTCCCGGCACCTTAATTAAAAAGGAGGCAATGTATGAATGAGTTACTTTATTGTAGGAAGGAGAAATATACTAGTTGAGTAGAGAGAAGGAAAGGAGAAGGAGGAGAGAGAGAGAGAGAAAGAGAGAGAGAGAGAGAGAGAGAGAGAGAGAGAGAGAGAGAGAGAGAGAGAAAGGAAGGAGAGGGAGAAGGGCAGAGAAGAGAACAAGGAGCAGAGAGGAGAGAGAGAGCAAGAGGGTAAGAGTTAGAGAGGAAGGGTAAGGGTAAGAGAGAAGTAGGAGAATAAGAGAACAAGAGAGTGAGGAGGGGACAAACCACCTCTTTTATTGTATGGGGCGTGGCATGCCTGGCTTGTGGTCAGATGACTGTGTGTAGGGTCCATCTAGAATGCTGGGAGTTTGAGGCAGTGTCTGCCTGATAGAGCACACATCTCCTGCAGGGGCAGCTGTGAGGGGTCTGGGCTGAAATCTGAGCCATTGGTCTCAGGAGCAATTCACCGAACGCCTTACTGTCCCTTCTGGGCAAATGCTCAGTGGGTCTCGGAGGTTCCGAGGTGGCTCTGTTCTACTGGACTCTGACTATCAGAACTGCTCACTGCCCCACACATCCCCACTTTGGTCTTCCTCTTGAGCTTCCTATGGTCTGTAAGTTGTATCATGAGTATTCCGAGGTTTTGTCCTAATATCCACTTATCAGTGATTACATACCATGTATGTTCTTTTGTGACTGAGTTACCCCACTCAGGATGATATTTTCTGGTTCCATCCATTTGCCAAAGCATTTCATGAAGTCATTGTTTTTAATAGCTGAGTAATATTCTATTTTGTAAATATACCATATTTTCTGTACCCATTCCTCCGTTGAAGGACATCTGGGTTCTTTCCAGCTTTTAGCTATTATAAATATGGCTGCTATGAATATAGTAGAGCATGCATTCTTGTTATGTGTTGGAACATTTTTTGGGTATATGCCCAGGAGTGGTACAGTTGGGTCCTCAGGAAGTTCTATGTCCAATTTTCTGAGGAACCAACAGACTGATTTCCAGAGTGGTTGTACCAGCTTGCAATCACACCAGCAATGGGGGAGTGTTCCTCTTTCACCACATCCTGCCAGCATCTGCTGTTGTCTGAAGTTTTGATCTTAGCCATTCTGACTGGATGGCGTGATATTGATGTTCCATTTATAGAAGAACACTCTATAGTCTCTTATTTTCTGCACTTTAACCAGTTGTGAGTCTCTGTATCAATCGTCATCTACTATTTAAAGAAGGTTTCTGGATGAGGGTTGAGAGATTCAATAACTAATGTATATTATATTATATATCATTAATTTATATTAATATATGTATTGTAAGTTAATAATAAATATAAGTATATATTAATATACTATATATGTAGTGTATATATATATATATACATACATATGAAGTATATACGTTTTTAGAGGACAGTTCGATACTGTACCCATTTTGCAAAAATTATAGTAGTATACTCTCCCTCAGGACCTTTGGCATAGCAAGTCACTGAATCAGGGCCCAGTTAACAGTACTAGTCATGAGTTTCTCTTTATGGAACAGGCCTTAAATTAAACCAGGAAATTATTCCCAAATCATTCATGCCAATATTAAACCCATGGGCATATTCTTTCAAGGTAGTCATTATTGTAGTTCGTAGAATTCACAAGTGGGTGAATACCACTTTTCTTCCCTAGTAGGATACATAGCATTATAAAAGTTAGCAGATAGGGATAGGTATTCCAGGTCAGAACTAGCTTGGTTTCTACATGTCTGAAGACTCAGTTATGTGGTATCTTTTGCAACAGGGTCTTATAATTAAGTTCTTGAAGGCAACCAAGAGCAGTGACCATAGCCTATAATATTTGGTGGGAAATCTTTTGTACTTCACTGACCAGGAACTTGAAAATAGATAACCCACTTTTGGCCTTGGGCATTTTGTTGGATAGCGTATGGTGTGTGGAGAGGGTTTAGATCATTTTTATTTTTCTTCAAAAAATGATGTGCCAGCATATAACCATACTTTTGTTTCTTTCCTCAACTTTTGTTTTCATAATCATGCGTTCATTTTACAAGGAAGAAATTAAATAAACAAAAAGGGCAACAAAATGCATTCCTTATATTCCTTCTGATCTTCACATCAAATTAGTTGTAAACTTTCTGGATGCCAAAGACACATAACCTAATATATCAGATACCAGTAAAGCCTCCTCAGTTAAGGCAGTATCATTTCATTTCATTTGTAATGTATATTTCTTTTAAGAAAAAGCAGTATACTGTAAATAAACTACTATTTTTCAGATTGTAATATTCTGAATTCAAATACTCTGTAGAGTGAAGAAGCAGAAGTCAAAGAAAATTTTCTGGATCCACATCATTGCTCCCCTTTCCCAACTGTTGAGAAAGAAATATTCCGTCTAAGAATGTCTGAAGACCAAAGCAAGGCAAAAGCAAGAAGAAAACACCCAGATCAACAATGTTCATTTCCTGCATGTAGCAAATTGAAAAAAACACTTGTCTTTTCTACCCACTCATCCAGATCTCATTTTCTCTCTGACTTATCTATAAAGCATATAACATTCAGCTTTTGTAAAATGTCCTGTTAAGAATGTTGGTTTACCCTGATGTGCATTTCTCATGTTTTGCCAGACAAAATCTTAGAGATCATTTTCATTCATCTCCTCTTTTTAACTTATATTGATTTATATTTTATTTATATTTATATTAGATCTATCTTTTATTATTTTTAGTTGTGTATGTATATATGTGTGTCAACATGTAGGCATGTGAAGTGCTAGTGGAAGCCAGAAATGTCAGAAATCCTGGAGCAGGAGGGACAGGCAATTGTGAGCTGCCATGCATTGATTTTGGGAACTGACTTTGCTCTGAAAGGAAGAGGTTTACAAAGTCTTAACTGCTTAAATATTACTTCAGAGCACCCATTACTTAACTATTACCTAACTCATTCTATAACTTTTAAAAGACATTTTTACACTCATTGTGTGTGTGTGTATGTGTGTGTGTGTATACATGTTATTGTGTAGATGTGGAAGTAGAGAACAACTTGTAGGGAGTTAATTTTCTCATTCCATGTGTGGATCCTAAGGACTGCGTTCAGGTCATTGGACTTGGTGTCAAGTGTGCCTTTCTTTACCCATTTAGCCATCTTGCCAGTATTAGTCCTGTAACTCCTAAAGGCTTTATTCAGGTTTTGAGTTTTGTTTTACTTTCTGGTCAATTTCTACTATTTTCTAACTATTTTTAAAAATAAAACACTCCTCATTTCATCATTGCTACATCTTTATTTTCTTGAAATTGTCTGATCTTGTACCAATACAAAACAAACAAAAAACTTCACAGGATGCAATCTACAAAGAACACATTTTTTAAGTGTAGACTATATCATTATACTTTATTTATTTATTTATTTACAATCCAACAATTGCTCCCCCTTCCCAGTTCTTCTTCCCACAGTTCTTCATCCCATTCCTTCTCCCCCTGTCTCCAAGAGGATGCTCCCCTGAACCAGACCTCCCCACTACCTGGGGCTTATTCTTTCTGGGGCACATCTTCTCCCACTGAGGCCAGACCAGGCAGTCCTCTGCCATGTATGTGACAGAGGTCTGGGACCAGCTCATGTATGCTGCCTGGTTGGTGGCTCAGTGTCTGGGAGCTTCCAGGGATTTGGGTTAGTCGAGACTGCTGGTCTTCCTATGGGGTTGCCCTCCTCTTCTACTCCTTCCATTCTTCTCCTAATTCAACCATAGGGGTCCAGTGGTTGGGTGTAACTATCTGCATCTGTTTCAGTCAGCTGTTGGTTAGGACTCTCAGAGGACAGCCTGGTTAGGCTCCTGTCTGTAAGCATACTATAACATCAGTAATAGTGTCAGGCCCTGGTGTCTCCTCATGAGGTAGATCCCCAGTTGGGCCAGTCACTGGACTGAGAGCCTTTCTCTCAGTCTCTTCTCCATCTTTGTCTCTGTAGTTCGTTTAGACAGGAACACCATCCCTCCTTCTGATGCCCTGTCTATCTTCTGGAGGTAGACTCTGAGTTCCTTCTCCTTACTGTTGGGCATTTCATCTAAGGTCACTCCCACTGAGTCCTGTGAAAGAACTTCAAGTACTCTTTTTTTTTTTTTTAACTCTTCAAGGTAAGATTACATACTCTTTACAATTTTTTAAAAAATGTATTATTTTCCTCCTCCACTTCTTCCCTTCAATTCCTCTCATGTATCTTATTCCCACTCCCTTTAAAATACATGGTCTTTTTTTTTCAAATTATCTTTTTAAAATAAAAATTATTTTTGGTTTTTATTATGAATTTTTTTATAAAATAACCTGGTTATATTTTTCCACCTCTTTATCTCCTCCCAATTTCTTCCCACCTCCCTCCTGTCCAGATCCACTCCCTTTCTTTCCTGCATTAGAATAGCACAACTTCTTTGAGATAACAACCAAACATAATAAAATATAATAAGATAAAGCAAGAATCATCACATTGAAGCTGAACAAGGCAACTCAATAAAGGAAAAGAGACCTACGAATAGGCATAAGAATCAGAGACCCACACATTCATACATTTAGGATTCCTATAAAATATTAAGTTGAATGTTATAATACATATACAGAGGATCTGTACAAGCCTATATAGATCCTGTGCTTGATGCTTCAGTTTCTGTGAGTTCATATGAGCCTTGCTTAGTTGTTTCAGAAGGCCTTGTTCTCCTTGTCTTCTGTGCCTTCCAAGCCCTCTAGGTCTTACATTTTCTTCCTCTTCTTCCAGTGTTTGGTGAACTCTGATGGTAGGGATTTGACAGAAATATCCCATTTAGAACTTCATGTTTCAAGGTCTTTCTCCATCTAATATCTGGGTGTGGGTCTCTGTATCTGTTCCTGTCTACTGCAGGAGGAAGCTTCTTTGGTGATGGATAAATAAGGTACTGATCTAAGAGTATAGCAGAATACTTTTTTCCTTTAATAGCAGTAGTATCTGGTCTCTGGCCTACCTTATTTCTTGTTCTTTGCCACCAAAGCACTGTTGGGTACGAGTTCTATCTCATGGAGTTGGCCTAAATTCAAATCAGACATTCGTTGGTACTTCCAAAGCTGTGTGTCATCATTGTCCTAGCAGATTTTTTCAGGTAGGATAGAGTATAGATCTACAACAACCTCTTCAATGCTCCTCCTAATTCTAGCTCTCCCACAATTCACTCTCTCAACTCTGTATCCACTTTGTCTCTCTACCTCATCCTGCCACCAGTCCACTTATAAAATCTATTCTATTTCCCCTCCCAGGTAGATCCATGTTATCCACCTAGCCCCTTCTTCTACACCCAGGCTTTTGGGGGCTACAAATTGTAGCTTAGTTATCAGTAACTTAGTGGATAAAATCCACATATAAGTGACTAAATACTATATTCGTCTTTCTGGGTCTGCGTTAATTAACTCTGGATTAATTTTTTGTAGTTCCATCCATTTGCCTGCAAATTTATGTTTATCTTTTAACAGCTGATAATAAATACTCCATCATATAAACACTTTATCTTCTTATCTATTCTTCAATTGAATAGTATCTAGGCTGTTTTCAGTTTCTGTGCATTATGAAGAGAGCACCAATGAACATGATCTTTGTAGTAGGATGGAAGAGATGCTTCCTTTTGGTATATGTCTAAGAGTGGTACAGCTGAATCTTGGGGTGGATCAATTTCCATCTTTCTGAAGAACCACCATACTGGTTACCATAGTGGCTGTACAAGGTTGCACTCCCACCAGCAATGGATGACTATTCCCTATATTCCACATCTTCACTACTATTGAATTACTGATCTTAGCCATTCTAATAAGGTAGAATGTCAAGGTAGTTTTGATTTTCTGTACCCCATTTTAAAAATTTCTAGTGGCCTTTATAAGTTTATTTTTTACTTTTTATTTATTCCTCTTTCTTATATTACATCCTGACTACAGTTTCTCCTCTCTTCTCTCCTCCCAGTTCTTCCCCCCCACCTTACCTCTCCCCCTCCCATACTTCCACGTTTTCCTTCTCTGTTTCCATTGAGAGAAGGGTAGCCCTCCTGTGGATATCACACAAACATGACATATCAAGTTGCACTAAAACTAGACACCTTTCTGCATATTAAAGCAACCCAGAAGGCAGAAGATAGTCCCAAAAGTAGGCAAAAGAGTCAGAGACAGCCCCTGCTCACGCTGTTAGTAGTTACACAGAAAGACTGTGCTACAAAACCATAACATATATGCAGGCTCCCTGATTGTTTACTTTCTGTGAGCTCCTATGAGTCCAGGTTAGTTGATTCTGTGGGTTTTCATGTGGAATTCTTGATCCCTCTAGCTTCTGCAACCCTTCTTCTCATTTTTCCACTGGATTCCCCAATATATTGATAAAATGTTCTATAGCTATCTATTAGGTTCATTTGTGTCATACTTCTTTATTTCTCTGTTTAGACTACCTGTCCATTGGTGAAATTACAGTGTTTAAGTCTCCCACCATTTACATACAGGGCTTGGCATGTCATTTAATTTATAGTAATGTCACTTTTACAAATGTAGGTGTCCTTTTGTTTGGTGCATAGATGTTCAAAATTGAGATGCCATCCTGCTAGATGTTTCCTCTGATGATTATAAAGTGCCCTCTCCCATAACTTTTGATTATTACTTGGAAGTCTACTTTGTTAGTTATTTGAATGGGTATGCATCTTGCTTCTTGGATACATTTGCTTGGAAACCCTTTATTCTTTATTCTGTGTCTTTTGCCTGCAGCAGAAGGTTGGATCCTGTATCTGCATTCATTCTGCTAACCTGTATCTTTTTTAACAGGAAATTGAGTTCATTTATATTGAGAAATGGTAATGACCAATGATTGTTACTGCTTGTTACTTTGTTGTTGGTGTTGGTGGTAATGTGTGTGTGTTCTTCCTCTTTTTGTGTTTTTTTTTTCCTTCATTTTTATGGATGTAGTTAATTTCCTCAGGTTAGTTTTCCAGTATCTTTTGTAAGAGTGGATTTGTTGATAGATATTGTTTAAATTGGTTTTGTCATGGAATATATTGTTCTTTTCCATTTATGATGAGTGAAAGTTTTTCTGGGTCTAGTAGTCTGGGCTGGTATCTGTGGTCTTGAATATTCTGCAAGACATCTGTCTCAGTCCTTCTGGCTTTCAGGGTCTCTGCTGAGAAGTCAGGCTATAATTCTAATTGGTCTGTTTCATATATTATTTGGGCTTTTTCCATTGCAGTTTCAACATTCTTTTTTTACTCATAATTTAGTGCTTTGATTATTATGTGATGAGAGGATTTTCTTTCCTGGGATAATCTACTTGGTGTTCTGTAAGTATTTATTAGGCTTAGGCTTTCATTAAAATATATTTTTTGGATCATTGAGTTGGGATTGTTCCTCTTCTAGGCCATTATTGTTATGGTTGGTCTTTTCAGTGTCCCAGATTTCCTGAATGTTTTCTGTCAGGCATCTTTAGATTTAACATTCAACTGATCTATCAGTTTTTTCTGTTGTATCTTCTTTTTTTTT
>NW_022196897.1:11351665-11382261 GCF_008632895.1 Mastomys coucha
CTCCCAAGTGCTGGGATTAAAGACATGCACCACCGCTGCTGGGCTCCTGTTGTATCTTCTATGCTTGAGATTCTTTCATCGTTTGTGTTCTGTGGGTGATGTGTGTGTCTATAGCTCCTCTTCACTTCTTTAGATTTTTCATTACCAAAATTCTCTCCATTTGTATTTTCCTTATTGAGTCTACTTCCATTTTCAGGTCTCAAACAGTTTTATTTATTTCCTTCTTCTGTTTGCTTGTTTTTCCTTGGATTTCATAAAGGGATTTACTTATTTTCTCTAATTGTTTTTTTGTGGTTTTCCAGATTTTTTAAAAAAGAGATTTATTTATTTCCTCTCATTGTTTGTGTTTTCCTGGATTTCTTTAAGTGATTTATTCATTTCCTTTTTAAGGACTTCTATAATGTTCAAAAATTTCATTTTAAGACTTTTTTGTGTGTGTGCTTTGGCTGTGTATAAATATTCTGAGATTGTTGAAATAAGATAGCTGAGTTCTGATGGTGCCATATTACTCAAAGTGTTGTTAGTTTCATTCTTACATTGGCATCTGGGATTGGGACGATTATAGGTCTAGGATTCAATTTCTGGATTTGTTTTCTTGGATGAATGTTTTGTTCCTTGGTTTATGTTTCATCTTTGATGTGGTCTTTGTGGTATGTATTTCAGGTAGCTGGCCTGATCTCTAGTTCAACGTGGAGTCTCCTTCAGAATTGGGGGCTGGACTTCTGATAGTTAGCATGACCTTTTGTCCAGTAGGGGATCTCTTTTCAACTGACTGGCATGGCCTGCATCTGAGTAGTGGATCTGCAAATGTAAGGGTAGGGCCATGGCAGCAGGGCTTGAGGGTGTCAGCAGCTTGTGTCTTTTACCTTCGAGGAAGTGGGGAGGATTCTGAGAGCAACTGGGGTTCTTAACTGTTCTGGCTGTTTTGCCTGCACTTAGGCAGTGGATATCTGCACGAGGTGGGACTAAGGATATAAGAGGGCTGCATATGATGGATTGTGAAATGTTTATGGGATTGGTCTTTGGCATCTGAACCAAAGGTCTATAAGGGTTCCAAGAGCATATGGGGCTCTTAGCTGTTCTGAATTTTGAGGCCTCTACCTGAACAGTGAATCTTTTTAATTACTTTTGTTATATATACATACATATATATGTGACAATAACAATTTAAATTAACTTGCTGGGTCTGCTTAATATTGTTTTTATATTTACTTTTTAAAGTTGATCACTTTGGATTATATAATCATTAGGGTGTTCATACAGGGGAATGCTCTCATTTTCCTCTCTCTCTCTCTCTCTCTCTCTCTCTCTCTCTCTCTCTCTCTCTCTCTCTCTTTCTCTCTCTCTCTTTCTCTCTCTCTCTCCCTCTCCCTCCCTCCATTCCTCCCTCTATCTCTCTCTCTTCTTTTCCTCCCCTCCCTGTCAGGAATCTTCATTGTCCATAGTTATTCATCTCAAAGTAGGTCTTTGATATGTCAAACTCATGTTGTTATTGTACTTATGTAACCAGACATATTAGTAGGATTTCATAGATGTAGCTTTCCTGTCATAGCTAGAATGAACAATCTTGTAGCAGACTTATGGTCCTCTAGCTCTTTATATCCTTCTGTTTTCTGTATCATTATGGATGTCTCTGAGTCCTCAGTGCAGGAATTATTCTGTAGATGTATCATTTGTAGCCAGACACCCCATTATTTATTGTTATCTGTATTTTGACTAGTTGTAGCTTTCTATAATGTTCCCATTCTGCTGAAAAAATTATATTTTATGAAGAGGGGAGATCTACACCAATCTGTGTATATAAGAATAAGTATTTACTGTGCAGTTAGAAAAAAACTGGTTTTAGGATAGTGTGGGTAATAGGTTCTCATCCTGGGACTATGACCTCTCCAGCCATACATACATGGCTACATTTACAGCACCAAGCATGATTTGTTTCTCCTGTAGAATGGGCTTTACACTTAATTTGACAATTGTTTGTAATCCCTAAGGCAAAACTGCCAGTATTTTGCCATAGTGAAATGTTGCAAGTCCTGTCATCATTAAGGGTCATAATTTTTACAGCTTGGTAAGACTACCAAATGCTCCTCTTTTGGCAGTTTGCACAGTACTTTCTGATCCTACGAGAGCCATTCTTTAGGTATGAAGTTTCTGAACCCATTTGAGCTCAATTACTCCAAGTTTTGTATCTGATGTATATCATGTCTTTAGCAGCAAGGCCTTCCCTTCAAATTCTTGGAGGCAACCAAGGGTAGCAAAAATAACTATACTGTTTGGGAGGTCTTTTGAACTTTATTGACCAACAACTCAAGGCGGCTTCTCTCAAGCATGGTACTGGGGATTTTGTTAGATAATCTTGGGGAGGGGGAGTTACATAGCTGTTAGTAGGAGCACCATTACTACAGGTGTTAACTTTTATGTAATTTTAGGTGAATAAAGCTCATTATGCCTTTTTCAAGCATTCACAGTGCTATTCATATAAGTCTGCCCTCTCCCTCTGTATTGTCATCCCTTTTCTATCTTCAGCTGAAACACAACCTTGTCCCCATTTGTCCCATCACAGTAATTATGACCTGTTGTTCCAGATTTCAGATGTCCCCACCTTTTGATTCCTTTTTACTTTTCTGGATTACTTGGTTATTCTATGTTATATACATACATCTATAGATTCAGACAGACCAAAAGCTTAAACAAGAGAAACCATCTAAACATGTTTTTCTTTGTATTCACCAAAATGTTTAACAATTCCCCAACATTTTTTTAAATAAATTTTCTTTAATTTTTATTTTAAAAATTTTATCCATTAAGGCCATCATTACATTATTTCCACCCCTCCTTTTCACTGCTACAAGCACCCTCTTGTTCTCCCCACTCCCTCTCAAATTCATAACCTAACCCTTAATTATTGTTACATATTGTTTTATATTGTTTTGTTTGTTTTAGTGTGATAAAAACACAAATTAGAGAGAAAAGAGTTTATTCTGATTATGATTATTGTGATTACCTCAACCAGTATAATATGTTCCAATTTCATTCATTTACCTGCAAATTTCATGACTTAACTTTTATTTAAAGCTTAGTAGAATGTTATTGTGTACCACATTTTCATTATCCATTTATCAGCTAAGGACACTTAGTTTGTCTCAATTTCCTAGATATCGTGAATAGAATGGCAATGTATATAGCTGAACAAATATTTACTTACATTTACTTATGTGTTGATAAAATGTATTGGTTCGTGTGTTGAAGTCTCTTTGTATCCTCTGGAATGAAGCTAATTTTGCCATGGTGCAAGATCTCAGTGTGTTTTTACATTCAATGTGCAAGAATTTTAGCCAGAATTTCTGCACCTATGCATTGGAGAAATCAGACTACAGTTTGATTCTCTGTTACGTATATATCCAGTTTTGCTATCAAGGCATGACTGATTTTTAGAATAAATTTGTTCGTCCATTCACTTTATCTTTTGTGATATAGTCAAATTTTGTCTTTAAATAGCTGATAGAATACTGCAGGGAATCCAACTAATCCTTTAGGTTAGGAGAGTTTTTATTTTAATCTCAATGATTTTTGAAATCTCTTTAAACTTTCATAGTCTCCTGGCTTAACTTTGGTAGGTCATATATTTAGATATATATGCATTTTTTGCATTTTCCATTTTCAGGATAATATTTGAAAGATTTGAGATGCTATAACAATTCTATGCATTCACCAACATGTTTAGCAATTCCCCAACTTTTTTTTAAAAAAATAATTTTTCTTTAATTTTTATTTTGAAAATTTTATCCATTAAGGCCATCATTACATTATTTTCACCCCTACTTTTCACTGCTCCAAGCACTCTCTTGTTCTCCCCACTCCCTCTCAAATTCATAACCTTTTCCTTAATTATTGTTACATATTGTTTTATGTTGTCTTGTTTGTTTTAGTGTGATAAAAACACAAATTAGAGAGAAAGTTTATTTGGATTATGCAAGCTGATCACAGTCTACCATGTCATGGCAGGAACTTAAGGAGAAGTAGATGCATGAAACATGAAGTAAAACTGCTTTACTGACTTACTTTTAATGTGTTGCTTTGCTTGCTTTTACATACACTTCAGAACCAGCTTTTTACAGACAATAAGTAACTCTTCCCAGTGGTAGCCCAGTCTACACTGGGCTTGGTTCTCCTACACCAATCATTAGTCAAGAAAATATTCAATAGATACACCAAATATAATAGAGAAAAATATGATGGAGAATAGAGAAGTTCTCTATTCTCAATTGATTTTAATTTATGTTAAATAAAAATTAAACAAAATATTTGATTTCTTGTCAACTTGACATACAAATACAAAATGCACAATTATTCTTTTAAATTCTATTAAAGCACAATTTTTCTTTTTTACCTTCAAGATCTCACTTCAATAGCACACTGGATGGCATAATATAACCTAAAAATACTAAGTCTTTAAAAGTTTCAAAATTTTAAAAATATAAGGTATGTTTAAAAGTCTAAAGTCTCTTATCTATTAGCTCATATAAAATTAAAAGCTATTTATATGCATTCTTACTCCAAGAGGGAAGAATCAGAGCATAGTAACAACCAGATTTAAGTAAAACCAACTTCAGATAATATAAATAGTTAAATGTCCAATATCTGGGACTCATAATTTTCTGGGCTCCAAAAGGTAATTTCAATTTTCAGGCTCTGTTTTCTGCCTGAACCACACAGTTTCCCTGATAGATACAAGCTGGCTCTACTCTACCGTTCCCACTTCCTTATTCTTCCTCCCATAGTCCTGATATCTCCAATATACTGGGTGTTCATTGCAATTAACACTACACTTCCACTAACAATTTCTCCTGTACTTTTCAAAGACAATGATCCACATAGTGTCCAGTAGAACTTCACTTGAGGACCCCCTTAGGGTTTCTACTGTAACTGAAGCTGAAATTTCATCAATGACCTTTCCTAACCTCTCACAGTGACAAGCTTTAACTGCTCTTTATGACTCAAATTCTATTCTATACATTTTCATGTAATCCATGTGGGAGAATCTCATATTTACTGTGAAGTTCAGTCTCTAGCTTAAGATGTACACTTGGCCCATCTGGACCACAGCTTCTTTACCTAAACTACTTCCCAGAAAAATTTGCCTCATTAATGCTGTTTTCTTATGTATCATAGCTGATTCTTCAATCACAGCTAGCCAGCAATGGTTTTCCCACTAAAGTTTCCCAAGTTTTTACTTCTACAAATTCTCAATAGTAAACAAGCAAACACCCAACATGGTTAGGCCCAGCACAGCAATAGCACTCCTGGTATCACTTTCTGTCCTGGTTTACTTTCAGTTGCTGTGATAAAACACTAATCAAAAGAATTTGTGGAGGCAAGAACTTATTTGTATCAAGTAACAGTTCATAACTGAAGAAAGTCAGGGAAAGAATTCAAGGCAGGAATCTGGAAACAGGAGTTAAATGAGAACCATGAAGTGATACTACTTAATATCTTCCTCCCATGGCTTTTCTAGCTTTCTTTTATATACAACCAAGTACTATCTGCCCTAGAATGGTACCACTCATAGTTGGCTAGGCTCACTCTACCACATTAATGAGTAATTAAGGTAGTGCCTAGAAGACATTTCTAAAGTTCAATCTGATGGATACAATTCCTGAAATAAGGATCTCTTATTCCAGGTGACCTTTGTTTGTGTCAAGTTAAAAATAACTAACCAATAGACACACACATACACACACACACACACACACACACACACACAAATACACACACACACACCACCTATATCATTTACATTAATCTTTCAGTATGCATACATATATACATATATATATATATATATATATATATATATATATATACACATACATTCATGCACACACACATATACTCACATAGGGACACACATGCACATCTTACAGAGTTCATTAGTATTGCTTGTTTGTATTCATGTTGGGTTAACTACTTGGGATTAGATAGCCTACCAAAGGACTCATCCTTAGGGAAAACTTATTCTTCCTGTCTCAATTTCCATTAATTATCTTTAGCTCTTCACCTAGGAATAAGGCATGGTGAGATTTCCTCTATACACAATGGCATATCAATTGGAGATGGTGTTGTGAAGGTCTTCTTTAGATGAGAATATCTCTGAGATTTTGTATATAGTATATAGTATCTCAGAGCAGATGCCCAGTTTCTCTGACTTTTATAACCTTTCTTCTACTTCTTCCATAATGTATCCTGAGCCATAAGTGTACTGGCTGTGTTGTAAATATGTCAGTGAGAGGAAGAAAAGCCAGGATCAATTGTTTTCTGCATTTTTCCTAGTTGTAAATTTCTATAACACTCTCTGCATATTGCAAAACAAAAGAAGATACTTTGATGAGTGATGAGAGGTATATTTATCTGTTTATATAATGACACATTTAGAATGTAGTTATAAATTAAACTGGTTTAAGAAAGTGGCAGTAGTACATTCTCCTTGTGGGCCAATGATCTTATAAGACATAGGTAGTAAGGTAGGCTTACAGGTATGAACTCCCTCCTATTGAATGGGCCATATTTTCAATTAGATGGTATGATAATTCATTTTTTTCTTTCCCTGTTTTTCTCAACTTGACAAAAACTCTGGTCAACATGGACAAAGGAACTTCTATCAGTGTATCAGATTGGCCTGTAGGCAAACTTGTAGGGCAATTTTTGGATAAACCATTCATGTGGAAGTATCCAGCTCACTGTGGGCAGTTCCATAAGTTTTATATAAGAAAAAAGGCTGAACAAGCCATGGAGAACAAACTAGCAAGCACCATTCCTTCATGGCTTCTGCTTTAGTTCTTGCTCCAGAGTTCCTGCTACCTGTTCACACCCTGATTTCTGCTCTTGGCTTATCACAATTGTATGCTAGCTAAATTAAACCCTTTTCTCTTCATGTTTTATTGTTTGTTTGTTTTTTTCTTCATGGTCTTTATCACAGTAGTAGAAAGCAAACCAAAACAGAAATTAGTATTGGAATGGGTATTTTGTGATAGATTTGATCATTCAGCTTTGAGTAGGATTGTGGAAGTTTAAGCCAAAAATCTTCCAATGACCAGAGGTAAATTAGCTGTTTGGAAGGTAATACCGAGAGATATGTGAACAATAAAGGCCTGTCTTATAATCTTTCATATGGAAGTTTAAGACTTTCCTAAAGATGCTATCAGTACCACACATATGATATTTTGTATTAAGATTCTGTGTTTTCTGATTTGTTGGAGCCGAAGAATTAATTGTGATTAATAAGATGCAAGAACCACAGAAATGGAAACTTTGATTTGCTGGGATAGTGTATGCTGGTTACCCTGGACTGAGAAATCAGCTGATTATGAAGACACCATGGCCAGCATGATGGCACCGGCCTTTAATAGTAGCACATGGTAGCCAGAGGTAGGCAGAACTCTGAGGCCTGTTGGATCTACGAAGTGAGTTCCATGACAGACAGAGGCCTTTACATAGAGAAACCTGTTTCATGGGTTCGACAAGGGGAGGCTTGGTGAGGGAGAAAAGATACCAACATCTGTTTTGGAAGATTTTAAATATCAATTCAGGTCTTCTTACCCTGCCTTCCAGTATTCAGTTCCTGAATAAAATACATACCTAACCTTTATATTTATAATAAGTCTTGATCAGCACTGGAGTTGAACAGATATCTACCCTTTATGCTATTATGTTTATTTCCCTGCCAATAACCTCACAACATGAGTTGCAAGGATCTGTCTGGGCAGATCTTAACTCCAGTTGGCCAGCACTCATAGCCATGATTTCAATATTCTTACCTCATGGTGTCCTCTCTCTACCTTCTTCTCCTCTCTTAGGGAACCACAAATTATGCCTATGTCTCCTCTTGTCAGCTATTGGCTGTCACCATCTTTATTTAAACAATAGTTTTAAATTAGAGAGTGAGATCACATTGTACATGTGAATTCATTCATTCCTGGGAGCAACCAATCCTTGGGGCCAATAATTTATCATTACAATACATATGTAAAAATTCAAACCTCAATAAGCTTCACTGATGTGAAAGCTTCTAGGAATATTTCTTCAGGGTGTGCACATAGAAGATGCTGTACAGGCGAGCAGTGGTGGCACACGTCTTTAATCCCAGCACTTGGGAGGCAGAGGCAGGTGGATTTCTGAGTTCGAGGTCAGCCTGGTCTACAGAGTGAGTTCCAGGACAGCCAGGGCTACACAGAGAAACCCTGTCTCAAAAAACCACACACACACACACACACACACACACACACACACACACACACACACGCTCACGCGTGCGTGCGTGCGCGCGCGCGCAAAAAGAAGATACTGTCCAGAGGGTGCAAGGCAACAGAATTTAGTAATGTGCAAGAGTCTCCCAGGTGGTAGTAGTTTTGAATTCTTTAAGGGGTCAGGTAAAGAAGCCAAGACTTGGCAATTGTAGAAGGCATTTCCTTTTCTCTTATTCTGGTGTGTGTGTGTGTGTGTGTGTGTGTGTGTGTGTGTGTGTGTGTGTGTGTGTGTTAGAATGTTTTTCTAGCATATAGATCCTTAATTTGAGTCTCTCTCTCTCTCTCTCTCTCTCTCTCTCTAATTATCTTTAATCTATTTTTACTGTTCAGTTGTTATCCCCCTTGTGGTCTGCCCTCCACCACTTCCTCAGCCCATTCCTCCTCCCCTGACTCCAAGAGGATGTTCCCACTACTCCAACCCACCAGGCCTCCCCACACCCTGGGGACTCAAGACTCTCTAGGATTAGGTACATCTTTTCTCACTGAGGCCGGACCAGGCAGTCCTCTGATGTATATCTGTCAGGGGCTGCATATCAGCTAGGGTATGCTGCTGGGTTGGTGGCTCAGTGCCTGAGAAATCTTGGGGGTCCAACTTGGGACTGCTGATGTCCCTATGGGGTTGCCATGCTCCTCAGCTCCTTCAAGCCTTTCCCTAATTCAACCATAGGGGTTCCAGGCTTATGTTCATTGGCTGGATGCAAGTATCTGTATATGACTCTTTCAGCTGCTTGTTTGTCTCCTCAGAAGGCAAGCAAGCTAAGCTCCTGTCTGTAAGCACACAATGGCATCAGTAATAGTGTCAGGCCTTGGAGCTTCCCCTCGAGCTGGATTCCAATTTGGGCTGGTCACTGGACCTCCTTTGCCCCAGTCTCTTCTCCAATTTTGTCCCTCCAGATTTTTTGGACAGGAACAATTCTGGGTCAGAGTTTTTGACTGTGAAATGGCAACCTCATCCCTCCACTTGATGCTTTGTCTTTCTACTGGAGTTGGAGTCTATAAGTTCCCTTTCTCCATTGTTGGACATTTCATCTAAGGTCCCTGCCTTTGAGTTCTGAGAGTGTTTCCTCTCCCAGGGCTCTGGTATATTCTAGAGGGTTCCTCACCTCTCAAGGTTGCACAGTTTCCATCTATTCTGCTGGCCCTCAGGATTTCATTCGTGTTCTCCTAACTCCCCCCCCCCAGTAACTGCTCATGTTCCCCCTTTCCCACCCAGGTTCCTCCCTCCCTCTGCCCCGACCATGGTTACTTTCTTCTCCTTCCCAAGTGGGATTGAAACATCTTCACCTGGACTCTTCAGCTTGTTAACTTTCTTGAGTTCTGTGGTATTATTCTTTCAACCCTGTCTTTCATTCATAGTATACTTTCTTTTGATTTATTGAACTTATTGCTAATGATTTTCATTCTGTTTTTAACTTTTTTGATTTATTAAGTTTTCTATTTTTAACATTTCTGTTATGGATGCTTTTTCAAAATATCAATTTCCTCTCTCAAACTTTTTTCATGATATTATTTTTCATCTGTATTGATTTTCTCTCTGCTGATTTTTTTCCCTGTGGCTAACTTTTATCTCTAGTGTCTGAATTTAATTTATTTGATTTTTATATCCCCTTGTAAGCAGGGTATTTGTGTCTTATTTTTGATAATTATAGAAAAAAATTTACTGTCTTCCCCTTGTATTTTACTTACTTCAGTATTTCTGAGTTCAGTAGATGAGGAATTATGGTCTTTTGTCAGAGTAATGTTCCCTTACATCTTAATATTTCTGTCTCTCTTTCTTTTTGCATTTTTAATTAACACAGAGTGTAACCAGTTTTTATGTTTGTGTGTGTGAGAGAGTGTATGTATGCATGATGCATTTTCATAGATACACTTAATTTTGATGGATTACTACTTGATGAAGCCATTTATCTTTTACATCTAACTCAGTAGTATATCTCTATTGTATCAGTGTGCTCTTAGTATTTTTCTTTCTACTTTCATATTACATAAATCCTATTAACTTCTCCAACCTCCATTTTTAAGGCCTTCCCAGTTTCTCCACCACAAGTCCCCTTTCCCCTCTTCCCTCCCCCTTCCTCTATGAGGGTGCTCTCCTACCACCCACCCACTCCTGCCTCAGCAGCCTAGTGCTCCCCTATCCTGGGTCATCAAGCCTCCACAGGACCAAGGATCTTCCCTCTCAGTGATGCCAGATAAGACAAGCCTCTGCTACTTATCCAGCTAGAACCATGGGTACCCCCTGCGTACTCTTTGGTTGGTGGTTTAGACTCTGGGAGCACTGGGGGTTCTGGTTGGTTGATATTGTTGTTCTTCCAATGAGGTTGCAAACCCTTTCAGCTCTTACAGTCCTTGCCCTAACTTTCCCATTGGGGTTTCCTAGCTCAGTCCAATGTTTGGCTGTGCACATCCATATAAGTATTAGTCCAGTTCTGGCAGAGTCTCTCAGGGGACAGCTATACTGGGATCCTGTCAATTAGCACTTCTTGTCATCAGCAATAGGGTCTTGGATTAGTGTTAGCAGATCAGATGGGTCTCTAATTGATAGCCTTTCCTTCAGTTTTTGTTCCACTCTTTGTCCCTGCATTTTCTTTTGACAGGAGGAATTCTGGATTAATATTTTTGAGGCAAGTGGGTGGTTCCATCCCTCAACTGGGGGCCATGCCTATCCACTGGATATGGTCTCCACAGGTTCTATCTACCCTTTGTTGTGTATTTCAGCTAAAGTCCTCCTTGTTGGGTCTTGGGAACCTTTTGGGTCCCTGGCAGCTGAGACTTTCTAGTGGCTACTGCCAGTTCTTCCACCCCCACTGCTACACACATACTTTCAAATTCTTGACCATTTGTACTTCTCCCCCATCTCCACCCATATCTGAACACCTCCTCCTTTCTCTCTCCCAGAACCCTCTCTCCCCTCTACTTCCCAGAGTAGTTCTCATCTCTGAGAACGAATTCTCTTCCCACCTACTAAGTAGTACTGTAGCAAGCACACTGTGATGTGATCTTCTTTCTTCTTGGATTTCTTGCACTGTGAGTTGTAATGTGGGTATTCTGAGCTTCCTTTTGGCTAATATCCACTTCTCAGTGAGTGCATACAATGTGTGTTCCTTTGTGACTGCTTTACCTCACTCACAATGATATTTTCAAGTTCCATCCATTTGCCTATGAATTTCGTGAAATCAGCATTTTTTAATAGTGAGTAGTATTCCATAGTGTAAATGTACCACATTTTCTGTATCCATTCCTCTGCTGAGGGACATCTGGGTTCTTTCCAGCTTCTAGGTATTATAAATAAGGTTGCTATGAACATAGTGAAGCATGTGTTCTTATTACATATTGGAGCAGCTTCTGAGTATATACCCAGGAGTGGTATTGCTGGGTCCTCAGGTAGTACTATCTCCAATTTTCTGGGGAACTGCCAGACTGAATTCCAGAGTGGTTGTACCAGCTTGCAATTCTACCAGCAATGAAGGATGTTCTTTTTTCTCCACAACCTCTCCAGCATCTGCTGTCACCTGAGTTTTTTATCTTAACCATTCTGACTGGTGTGAGGTGGAATCTCAGGGTTGTTTTGATTTGCATTTCCCTATGACTAAGGATGTTGAGTATTTCTTAGGTGGTTCTTAGCCATTCAGTATTCCTCAGTTGAGAATTTTTTGTTTAGCTCTGTACCCCATTTTTTAATAGGGTTATTTGGTTCTCAATGTGATAAACAACTTCAGCAAAGTAGCTGAATATAAAATTAACTCAAGCAAATCAGTGGCCTTCCTCTACAGAAAGGATAAACAGGCTGAGAAAGAAATTAGAGAAACAACACCCTTCACAATAGTAACAAATAATATAATATATCTTGGTGTGACTCTAACTAAGCCAGTGAAAGATGTGTATGACAAGATTTTCAAGTCTCTGAAGAAAGAAATTGAAGTAGACCTCAGAAGATGGAAAGATCCCTCATAATCATGGATTGGCAGGATTAATATAGTAAAAATGGCCATCTTGCTGAAAGCAATCTACAGATTCAATGCAATCCCCTTCAAAATTTCATCTCAATTCTTCACAGACTTGGAAAGAAAATTTGCAAATTCATCTGGAATAACAAAAAACTTAGGATAGTGAAAACTATTCTCAACAATACAAGAGTCTCTGGTGGAATCACCATTCCTGACTTCAAGCTGTACTACAGAGCAATTGTGATAAGAACTGAATGGTATTGGTACAGTGACAGGCAGGTAGATCAATGGAATAGAATTGAAGATCCAGAAAAGAACCCATATACCTATGATCACTTGATCTTTGACAAAGGAGCTAAAACCATCCAGTGGAAAAAAGACAGCATTTTCAACAAATGATGCTGGCTCAACTGGCAGTTAGCATGTAGAAGATTGCAAATCAATCCATTCTTATCTCCTTGCACAAAGCTCAAGTCAAAGTGGATCAAAGATCTCTACATAAAACCAGATACACTGAAACTAATAGAAAGAAAAGTAGGGGAAGAGCCTTGAGCACATGGGCACAGGAGAAAATTTCCTGAACAAAACACCAATAGCTTATGCTCTAAGATCAAAAATTGACAAATGAGACCTCATAAAATTACAAAGCTTCTGTAAGGCAAAGGACACTGTCAATAGGACTTAATGGCAACAAACAGATTGGGAAAAGATCTTTACGAATCCTATATCCAATAGAGGGCTAATATCCAATGTATACAAGGAACTCAAGAAGTTAGACTCCAAAGAACAAACTCTTTGTTTCACTGATTTTTGCATTGTTTTGTTCTATTTTATTGATTTCAGTCTTATTATTATTTGCTGCCTTCCATTCCTTTTGGATGTGTTTTTTTCTTTTTTCCTCTAGAGATTTCAGGTGTGATATTAAGTTGCTAGTTGGAGATTTGTATAGCCATTGTTATTTCAGCAGAATATTCTTTAGATATGTTAAATCCATTTTATATATGATTTAATTTTGACATTTTTCTCATTTTTTTCACCAGATGAGCTGAGTGGTTTTTGGGACCTTAAATCAAATTTATTAATTAGGTGATGTTAGTCTGCATATTTGTATATTAAATTTTATATATCACAATTTGGTGCAACTATATTTGAATTTTATTAGTTCTTACTTAAATGATACCTTGATTAGAATAAATCATTCCTCTTATCTCTTTTTAATAGTTTTAGTTTGAACTCTATATTGTCAGATTTTTATTAGCAATGTGAGATTGCCCCTTGTTTTAATTTGAATGGAACACCTTTTTTAATTTCTCTTATCTACCTTTCTATTGCTGTGAAGAGACACCACCTCAATCAAGGCAACTTACAAATTACAGAGCTTATTAGAGTTTACAGCTCCATAGGGTGATTCCATGACCACAGTGTCAGGGAGTATATCAGCAGACAGGCATGGTGCTGGACCGGTAACTGAAACCTTATGTCTGATATCCCTCACAAGGAAGGGAACGCTAATTAAGTGTTGGAAGGCTTTGGAAACCTCACACCTGTCCCCAGTGACATACCTCCTCTAACAAAGCCATACATTCTAATCTTTCCCAAACAATTTCACCAATTGAGGTCCAAGCATTCAAATAGTTGAACCTATTGGCTCTATGATTAGTCATCCATGATACCATTCTTTCACCTTAAGGTGATATTTATTTTTAAAGGTGAGTTTCTCATAGAGAACAGAAAAATATTTTTTTCTCTTGATACATTCAGCATGCTTCTGTCTTTTGATTGAAGACTGAGGTCATTACTATTAAAGTTATTATTGAAATGTATATTTTAATTGTTGCCATTTTGCTTGTGTGCCAGTAGTACTTTGTGATTTTTTTGTGTTTTATTAATTATTGCTTTGTTTATTTTCTGTCTAGAGTATGTTGGTTATGCTTTTTCTTCTCTCAGTTAAAGGTGATGATTCCAACATGCTGTTTAGTATTCATATAGTACATACAAATTCTGATAACCTCTTATGTCATAGAAATTGTTTTCTTCCTCCTTCAACTGTGACAGATATTGCAGCTTATGATATAGTGTTGGTTGTTCATTCCTGGTTATTAAAATGAGTGCATTCTTCTAGGATCTATTTGCTTTTAAAGTTTTTATTGAGAAATAAGGTATAATTCTAATAAGCTTTTCATCATATGTGCCTTTTTTTTGTTTTTAACCAGTTTTTGTTTTGTATATTTAGTATTTTAACTATGATTTGTTGTGGGGATGTTTTTTTGTTGTTGTTTTTGGTTTTTCGAGACAGAGTTTTTCTGTGTAGCCCTGGCTACACAGGAACTCACTCTGTAGACCAGGCTGGCCTCGAACTCAGAAATCTGCCTGCCTCTGCCTCCCAAGTGCTGGGATTAAAGGCGTGCGCCACCACTGCTCCGCATGGGGATGTTTTTTTAAGGAGAGGATTTCTCAAGTTGGTGTTCTCTGTGTTTCTTATATCTATTTAGGTATGGTTGAGAGAATTTTCTTCTATTATCTTGTTGAAGATGTGGTCCATGCCATTGACCCAGATTCTTCCACCAAATCTATGCCTATGATTTGAAGATTTATACTTTTCATAGTTCCCACTATTTCTACATGTTCCTTTGATATATATATATATATATATATATATATATATATATATATATATGAGACTGTCAAGACTAATTCAGTTTACTAGATATGGGAACTATATCTAGTTTAAGAGATTAAGAGGAGCTTATACCTAGTTTTAGAGATTAAGGGGAACTATAGTTAGATATGGGAATTGAAGACTGTGTGAAGAGGATGATTTGTTGGGCTCACTTGGCTTGGACCTGGTACAATACATTTAGGGTTGTACTGTATGTGGAAGTTGGATATGAGGGAGGAGGAATGATTTCATGTGATAGGAGAAGGAGCCTGTGTTGATGTACAGGCTATGTGTTCTAGCAAAAGCCCAGAGAGTAAAATAGAACATAAAATTCAATATTTTTATGTTCCGGTAATACATTTGTTTATTTATTATGTTTAAATGTCTGCTTTTGTGGACATAGCCACAAAAAGAAACCTTGGTTATTGCCCTCTGGGAACCCATCCCAAATCTCGGAAAATTATATATGAAAGTAGAGGCTATACAAAAATCTAACAAATTTTGTATACTCTACTTGCCTAGAATGTATGTATGAGTACTCTGAAAAGAAACTAAAGCATAAGAAATAAATATGTATTAGAAATTCAAACTATCTTACCATTATCACAACTTTTATAACTTTGTTTTACTTTAAATTATTTTTAGTTTTCTGTTTTTTTGTCATGTTAATTACAAATGTGTGATATAAGCAAGATTTTCATCTGAACATCGCTTGTTAGAAGTCATAATAAGAACTAAAAGATTTGTACAAGGTCTTACACTATACAAACTTTCAGTTTTACAAATTTATTTTAAAACAATTTACAGGTATATATGAAAAGGTGAGAAAGTGATACAGAGAGGGTGCTCTGTGATTTCCACAGTATACTCTAGAATTGGTCTTCCTAAGGCTTAGGAAGCTCATTTAGGAAAAAAATGATTGCTTAGAAGCATGCAAACTCTATATCACGAACAGGGAAAATGTTATGCAATCAAAATGGCTCAAGGACTTGACTCCAGGAAATCTGATGGAATTGTCTTCTCAAATGAGTCTAGTTTATGTTTACTTGAAAAAATAATTAACCATGATATGCATGTCTATTTAATATTTGTATAAATCCATCTTACAGATTTAAAGCGAAAATGAAATAAAATGGTATTATGCATTGTGGTTAGTTTCCCAGTAAGGAGGTAGCAAAATTGAGGTTTGACCCCAAACAGCCTCAGGTTAGAAGATAAGGCTTTACTGTGAGGAGATTCTGTCTCCGGCTTGAGATGCAGTAGGATCCCTGTGAACATATGATACTTTATATTATTGAACATTTTAAAATGTAAAATGGCTAGCTTCCTACATAGCACAGGGATATAGCCTTAGTTACAATTTTGACTGGATGATCATCGGTGCCTCTTTCACCTCTAAATTTTTATTATCAAGCAATCTAGCTCTTTCTGATTTGTTGAGCTGTGAAAATTTCAGTGTTGATACTCTCTTGAGCCTACTCCTAGTATAAATTATGGAAAAGCAAAATCTTTTGACTTACTGCTGTAATCCTTAATTAATTAATTAATTAATTAACATCAAAAGGACTGCCACCCTTCAGGTCCCACCCTCACTGAGTCCCTCTCCCCATAAGCCTCTTTTTGTCCTCTGAGAGGGACCCCCCCCTTAGGTTTCCTCCCACCTTGGCACGTGAAATCTTTGCCAGTGTAATCCATATTTATAAAGAATATAAATTGCTTTCATAATATATTAAAAGTCCAGACCTTAAAATGGTTCTGTCTGATGAAATTATGTTAAATAAGAGATAGAAAAATCTGAAATCATATATTTCACCAAATTACATTGTATAATGAAATCTAGGGCTGTCAAGTACAATTTAACCAACAATAGAACAATTTAAGGCATGTAACTGAAATGAGTTTGCTAATTAGATGCAGCATTTTATAAATGTTAATCACTGATTCTGCAGAACCAGAGAGCATCTTTTGATCTCAGTAATCACTTTAAAAGGCCATAAAGCCATGCAATTCCATTTGAGTTTTGAGGTTCAAAATTGAATCAAGAGAAAAAATATAGAGTTCTTAATTGTTCTTTGAAGTTATTTAAGCTAGTTATACTATGTTTTTATAATCATACCATCCTACATCCTGTTAATTGTCAACATTTTGTAATGTAATCCAGAATTAGGAAATGAAAACTAGCATAGATGTTTGGTTTTATTATAATCAATTTATGAAAATGAATACAATAGTGGTGGGAAACTTAAATTTATTTGTTTTTCTAAGTTACTATTATGGGAGAGATTTGAGAAAGGGTTTTTCTTAGTAATCTTCACTGTTTCCTGCATAATCTACCTATAGTCTTAACTATGATGATATTATTTTGAAGAAAATACTATATTGGTAAAAATGAATTAAAATTAGAACTCTACCTATGCAAGCAGGTGGTTATAGTATTTAGCAAACAATCAAGCATTGCTAGGGAGCCTTCATGGGACTGATTCTACACAGTAAAATAGAGATTTATTTTCAAACCTAATGATTTATAAACGGTACCTAGAATTTGCAAGTCTGGTAAACTGGCTCAATGAGGGTACTGAAATACATGTGGTTAAAGGAGAGAACTGATATCTGCAAGCTGTCTTCTGATATCCACATTCCCAGTGTGCCATGTGTGAGTTTTCATGTATGTAGATGCACGCATGTCTACAAATGCATACACTTAGACACAGACACAGATACACACACACACACAGAGAGAAAGAGAGAAAGAGAGAGAAAGAGAGAGAGAGAGAGAGAGAGAAGGAGAGACACAGAAAAAGAAATGTGCATATACATATAAATTAAAATGCACAAACATATAAAAATTAAAAATTTAAAAAGACTTCAATTTGAAAACACTCTGAAATTTAGGCTTCTCAACATTTTGTACATTAGAGAAACAGAAGTATATTTATTAGTTTTTAAGTAGACTTGAATCTTAATAAAAAGCTAAGAAATCCATTCAAAGAGCATTAAGAAATGTTGCTAACAGTATTTATTTTGAATTCATATCTGATCAAGAGTTTTAGAAACTTTAAACAACAATGTGGAGACAGAAAAAATATCAGTTTGGAGCAATGACACAGATATTAGAGCCATTTATCCATATTTGAAACTTTTACCAAGTGGCTTTTCTTCCAATTTATAGAATAAAAGCAATGAATACTTAAGAACAAGAAAAACCATTTAATAGCTGAAAACTAGCGAAGTTTGGATACAAAACTAGGAAAAATTGAAGTTCCAAAACTTAAAAGGCCTTGTTGTTTAATAATTGTGTCTAGTAATTCTTATAAACTGGTAAATTTTACCAAATTTATGTTGAAAAATTAATGTAAGTCTGTTGTAGCAGAGGATTGGCTATAGCCTTGCCTCTGAATGAAAATCCTATTTTAGCCTCCTTTATACTTGGAACTACAGGAACACACCATACTGCATGACTTCCAAAAAGACTGCATGATATAGCAATATGAGATAAATTTTACAAGTGCAATAGTTATTTTGTATCCCAAACTACATAAATTTAAGATCTCATATTAACATTAAAAACAACAGTATATCATCTTCTCAATTACTACCAAAAATGATGAATGCAAGCCAACTTCCTTTTGTAATTTTAGATATAAAAAAGGGAAATGAGTAAAATAGCAATAAACATTCTTTTCCTGGTGACGCCAAAGGTCAGGGGTGCAATCCTGCTGAACTATCATATGTGGTGAAGAGAAACTCCTAGGAACTTGGATTTATCATACCCAAGTTACACAAATCTTTGTTTTGAAACTGGACTGGTTCTAATATGCTTGCTGAAGCCTGTTTCAATATCTTTGGCTGTGATGTAAGAATGTTTATTTCCAAAAATATTAGGAAGATTCAAAACTAAATATATCAGAAGGGAAAAACTCAAGCACACATAGAGGCTGAGAATATATTTTCTAATATTTAGTATTTTATATTTATTCAAGATTCTAAAAAACTGAGACCATTTCCAGAATACTGTAACATTACTCCAACCAAAGAAAAGCCCCAGTAGCCCATTGTTACATTCCATTCTCTTGATATTAGAGATTAAAGAGGTATGCGACCATCTTGTTAACATACATGGCTGGCTGAAAAACAAACAAGATGTACATTTTGGACAACAATCAAATAAGGAATAGAAGCCATATAGTGTTTTTAGGTATTTGGCTGCCTCAGTAGAAACCATGGAACAGAGCACAAATCATTGGCAGTCAAGTATAGCTGCATGTTGAATATAGCTGAGGATATCATGAAAATATTGTACATGCTATTTAAATGTGCAGGCAATTCATTAATGTATTCAAAACAGAAAATATAGATTTGAAATAAGAATTGTCTCAATGCCTAGATATTTGAATGTTTCAATAAAGAAATTTTTATTAAAATCATTTAAAACATTAAATATTTTCTAAGTACTTTTAATATTTGAAAGAAGTATACACACACACACATGTTAATGAAAAAAGATCATGAGTAGAAGCTCAATATAGGGAAAGTAAATTGGATTGATCAACCAGATGGTGGTCAAGCTGATTGTAGAAATTGAATAAAAAGATAGGACTGCAAGGAAGAAAAGAAGTATTAGAGGCCAGTGTGGTACTGTTTACCAATCTTGATGAAGCATGTCTGAGTTCCTGAGCTCACATGGCAGAAGTAAAGAACTAAGTCATGTGAGTTGTTCTTTAACATGCACACATATGGTAACACACACACACACACACACACACACACACACACACACACACAATTAGATAGATGGATGTATAGGTAGATCTAAAACCGCTCAGCTCTAAAAACATATCCTGTTGGGTTAATATCATTGGTGAACTTAACACACAGTTAAATTCTATGGAAGTGCAGAAGTAGACTTCAACCTATGTATATGCAAGTTTAAGCTGAAGGAAATATATTCTCTATTAAACCAAAAATTTTTTGAGACTAAATTTCTTGCAGTTAAACAGTCCCTCAAACAATAACATCATCCCAAACTGAATTCTTTAGAAATGGCTACTGAAGACTATTTTCCTGAGGCTACCTGCTGAGTTGCTAGCAACTCATCTATCCATGACTTCATGCAACATGGGCATCCTTCCCTTTCAAAGGAGAGAATCCTGGATCATAAGTCATTGTCTTTAATGCTGTTAATTGTTTTTCTGATGTTCTGATAAATACTTGAGAAGACAACTTAAAGTGAGGAAATATCTAGTTGTTTCAGGGCTTCAGAGATTCATGGCTGGTTTTCTCCTTTGGGCTTGTGGTGATGAAGAGCATATGGCAGCAAAAAGATAAGACAGAGAAATGCTGTCATTTTGTGGTTGCTAGGAAGCAGAAAGAAAAGCAAAAAGGGGTCAGGGCCAAGATAGACCTTTCAAAGCATTCTAGATATACATTTCATGCAACTAAGGCCAATCTTTCATAATTCTATTAACTCAGTAATCTAGTAAAATTTTAGTCTACTGATACATTAAATCATTGATTAGGTCACATCTATAGGTATGCTTTATTCATCTTAGTTTATTTTTAACCCATTCAAGTTGACAGCCACCGTTAATCATAGAGTAAACCCAGAGATTAATGATAGGATTACTGAATGAGAATTCTATAAGAGCAAATATGTTGACATTTCTTCAGTTGTAGAAACCTGCTCTTGTGGAGTAGACTTTCCTGTGGTCACTTTTCTGTTTCTCATCATCTACTTCTGGGATATTGATCAGGGAAACTGCCCACCCCTATGGAGAAAGCAGAAAGTAGCATTGTTGCTTTCATAGCCTAAGGACTGAAATAAATCCAGCCATTGATTCTGACTGAACACATTTTCTAAAGTATTTAGTGTGTAATACTTGTTGAGACTCTCTGTATAAAATAAAAATATATAATCAAAGTAGTTGGAGTTACATAGAAAAGCATATATTGTTCTTTCATATGTATAGCTCTACTACATCATATTCACAAAAATGTGAATCATGCCATTGCCAAATTGACTTGAACAGAAAATTCTCCACTATTATCTTTCTACACAGTATCTGACATCCCATAAAGCACTGTTTTGCTCAAAACTTTAATCATTTCCATATATTTATAATGTTTATGTGTGTGAAGGGGAGTTACTAACATGTCTATAATATATTAGAAAACTTGGTGTGAGATCATAGATACAATTTTAGGCAACATTACTTTAATATTTTCTTTGAAAACACTAAAAAGTATTTTTAAGATATACAAGAGAATTTACTGACAATAGAAGTGATTCTTGGTTTGTGTGGTTTTCTAAATTTAGTTTGATAACTTTGAGGATGTTGTTAACTCATTGGCACAGGGAAAAATTTCCTGATCTGAACACCAATGGCTCATGCTCTAAGATCAACAATTGACAAATGGGACCTCATAAAACTGGAAAGCTTCTGTAAGACAAAGGACACTGTCAGTAGGACAAACAGCAACCCACAGATTGGGTTGGTGTTTAGGAACCCTACATCCAATAGAAGACTAATATCCAATATGTCCCTCAACAGAAAATGTGGTACATTTACACAATGGAGTACTACTCAGCTATTAAAAACAATGACTTCATGAAATTCGCAGGCAAATGGATGAAACCAGAAAAATATCCTGAGTGAGAGGTAACTCAGTCTCAAAAGAACACACATGGTATGTACTCACTGACAAGTGGATAATAACACAAAGTTTGGAATACCCAAGATTCAGCTTACAGACCAAGAAGAAGGAAGACCAAAACATGAATGCTTCAGTTCTTAGAAGGGGGATCAAAATACTCACAGGAGGAAATATGGAGACAAAGTGTGGAGCAGAGACTGAAGGAAAGGCCATCCAGAGACTGTTCAACCTGGGGACCCACTCCACGTACAGTCACCAAACCCTGACATTATTGTGGATGTCAAAAAGTGCTTGCTGACTGGAACCTGATATGGCTGTCTCCTGAGATGCTATATCAGAGCCTGACAAACATAGAGGATGTTCACAGCTAACCATTGGACTGACTGCAGAGTTCCCAATGGAGGAGTTGGAGAAGTGGCAGAAGGAGCTGAGGGAGTTTACAGCCCCATGGAAGGAGTAATATTGCCAATTGGCCAGATCCCCCCACCCCCAAAACTTCCCCGGAATGGACCACCAACCAAAGACTACACATGGAGGGACCCATGGTTCCCATCGCATATGTGGCAGAGGATGGCCTTGTTGGACATCAGTGGGAGGAGAGGCCATTGGGCCTGTGGGTGTTTGATGCCCGAGTGTAGGGGAATGCCAGTGCTGGAGGATGGGAGTGGGTGTGTGTGGGGGGGAGCACCCTCACAGAAGCAGGGAGAGGGGGATGTGATAGGGGATTTCTGAAGGGAGACCTGGAAAAGGGAAAATATTTGAAATGTAAATAAAGAAAATATCCAATTACTTTCAAACTCCCCAAGGCTAAAGATATATTAAGAATTTGTAGGAGAGAGATATGATATTATCTGTTCTAGTCAGACCAAGTTTCTGCATTTCCAAGGGAGGCAGACATAAAGTCCTACCTCTAGCTCAATAGCAATTGACTGATGCTGGGAGAGAGAAAGTCAGTCTTTAAGTGTAGCTCCTACTAAGATGACAACCCTATAGCAGAAGACTACACATAAGAGCATATGAACAGCACAAAATTGGACTTGACAAATATGAAAAAGAGAAGACACAAATCTGGGCTCATAGGAGAGGGATCATTGAACCTGGGCAGAATGGTGGGGGCAATGAATATGATCAAAACATATTGAAAAATGTTCTAAAAATAATTTTTTAAAAAGATAAACAGAAGTTGAAGAGATCTAAGAGAAAAGTTTACCCCAAATGAACTCCAAAGAACTACATGTTTAAGGTGAAGTTAAAAAACAAAACAAAACAAAAAACAAATAGATTCCATTTATTATGAGATTTTAACCTAAAGACCATTCTAATACATTTTCCAGTAAATTTGAATTTGGTTTATTTTTTATTTTAAACTGTTTTAAATAGATATCTAATTTCTTTACTGTATCTCAAGAGCCTGGCAAGGCAAACGTGGCCCTTAGATGAAGATGACTTTATATAAAATTGTAGTTTCTTTATTTGCCGTTTGTGATGAACTACAAGACTCAGTTGTTTATTCAAATACCAGGTCTCTATGTATGTGTTTCTTTTGCATGTGTGGATGGGTGTAACTATGTAAACAACTGTGCTTACATATATTCATATGCTTGTAGAGACTCAATGTCTACTTTGTATGTCATTTCTTAGCTATCATCTACCTTGGTTTTTGAGACAGTCTTCCCTTGGCCTATAGCCTGCTGAAGAAGCAAAGGTCATTGTCCAATGAGCCCTGTGAATCCACTTGTTTGCACCAACTCTGTTCTGCAATTACATGTGCTTACTACCATGCCTTGATTTTTTTACATGTGTTTTGGTAATAGAACTTGTTGCATCATGATTGAATGACAAGCCTTTTACAGGCTGATATACCGACCTAGCCTCAAACCAGTTTAGACAGTTTCTATGAAAGTATTTATTAGACATGATTAACATTTATTTACTTTTTACCAAGCTCACTGCCCCTCCTTCCAGTCACTCCCTCCCACAATCCTTCCTCCCATCCTCTCCCATTCTCTTCTGAGATAGTAAAGCTATGAACTGGGTATCCCCCAACCCTGGAACATCAAGTTTGCAGAGCTATGAACATCTTCCCCAACTGAGGCCAAACAGGAAGCAAAGCTAAAAGAATGTATCCTACAGGCAACAGATGTTGGCATAGACCTCACTCCAGTTGTTCAGGACCCACATGAAGACCAAGCTGCATATCTGCTACATAAATCTGGAGGGTGGGTAGTAGGTCCAGTCCTTGTATGCTCTTTGGTTGGTGGTTCAGTCTCTGAGATACCCAAGGGTCCAGGTTAGTTGACCCTTTTGATCTTTCTGGAGAGTTCCTATCTCCTTCTAGGTTCTCAATCCTTCCACCAACTCTTACATGAGAGTCCCCAAGCTCTGTCCAATGTTTGGCTGAGGGTCTCTGAATCCATCTGAGTCAGCTGCTGGGCAAAGCCTTTCAGAGGCCAGCCATGCTAGACTCCTGTCTTCAAGCATAACAGAGTATCATTAATAGTGTCAAGAATTGGTGTTTGCCCATGGGATGAGTTTTAAGTTGGGCCGGTTACCAGGTGGCTATTTCCCCAGTTTCTGCTCAATTCCCTTGCCTGTATTTCTTAGACAAGGTAAATTTTTGGTCAAAAGTTTTGTGAGTGCTTTGGTGTTCATATTGCTCCACTAGGGTTTGTGCCTGGCTATGGGAGTTGACCTCTTTGGGTTCTATATCCCCAATGCTATGAGTCACAGCTATAGTGACTCACATTGATTCTTGAGCACCTCCCTCATCCAAGATCTCTGTTACATCTGGAGATGCCAACTCTTGCCCCCCTGTCAGTTGAAGATTTCCATACATTCTCTGACCATCTGGCCATCTCTCTTTTCCCTCTTCCCACCTGACTATGACACCCCCATTCTCCTCCCCATCCCTTCTCTTACACAGTTTCTTCCCTTCATCTGCTTCTTATTACTATTTCATTTCCCCTTATAAGTGAGATTTAAACATAATCACTTGGGCTTTTCTTCTTGTTTAGTCTTTTTGGGTCTGTGGAGTGTATCATGGATACCTTGTATTTAACAGCTAATATTCACTCATGAGATAGTACATACTATGCATGGCCTTTGGAGACTGTTACCTCACTCAACATGATATTCTCATGGTCCATCCATTTGCCTGAAAAATTAATGATGTCTTTGTTTTTAATAGCTAAATAGTATTCCATTGTGTGATATCACCTTTTCTTTATCCATTATTCAGTTGAGGGACATCTAGGTTGTTCCCAGTTTCTGGCTATTATGAATAAAGCTGCTATAAACATAGTTAAACAAGTGTTTTATGGGATATTGGAGTATCATTTGAGTATATGCCCTGGAGTGGTATAGCTGGGACTTGAGGTAGAATTTCAAGTACTACATTGAATAGATAAGGAGAGTATAGGCAACCTTGTCTTGTCCCTGATTTTACTGTAATTGCTATAGGTTTCATACCATTTAGTTTGATGTTGGCTATTGGATTGATGTATGTTACTTTGGTTATGTTTAAGTATGTGCCTTGTATCCGTGATCTCTCCAATACTTCTAACATGAAGTGGTGTTAGATTTTATCAAAGTATTTTTCAGCATCTAATGGGATGACCATGTGAATTATTCTTTCTGTTTGTTTGTATGGTGAATTACATTGATTTTTTTTTTAATTGAGCCATCCCTGTAGCACTGGGATGAAACCTACTTGATCATGGTGGATAATGTTTTTGATCTGTTTTTACATTCTATTTTATTGAATATTTTTTGCAAGAATATAAAAGAAATCTGTGTGAAATTCTCTTTCTCTCTTGAGTCTTTGTGTGGTTTAGGTATCAGGATGACTCTGCCTTCATAGAATGAGTTTGACAGTGTTTCTTCTGTTTTTATTTTGTGGAATAGTTTGAGGAAAATTGGCATTGACATTAGCTCTTCTTTGAAAGTCTGGTAGAACTTTGTTCTAAAACTATCTGGCCTGGGGATTTTTTTGGTTGGGAGACTTTTGATAACTGCTTATATTTCTTTAGGGGTTATAGGGCTATTTAAATAAATAGTTTACCTAATCTTGATTTAACTTGGTAAGTGGTATCAGTCTAGAAAATTATCTACTTCATTTTTTCTAATATCATGTAGGCTTTTGTCCTAAGACCTAATGATTCTTTTAATTTTCTCAGTGTTTTCTGTTATATCTCCATTTTTATTTCTGATTTTATTTGAATCTGTCTGTCTGTCTGTCTGTCTGTCTTTTGCTCAGTTTTGCTAAGGGTTTGTCTATTTTGTTGATTTTCTCAAAGAACCAGCTCTTAGGTTCATTGATTCTTTGTATTGTTTTGTCTCTAATTGATTCCAGCCCTGAATTTTCTTATTTCCTTCCTTCTATATTTCCTCGGTGAACTTGCATCTTCCTTTCTTTTTAAAAATAGAGCTTTCAGGTATACTTTATATTGTTGGTATGAAACTTTATAATTTCTTTATGGAGGCACTTAGTGCTATGAACTTTCCTTTTAAGCACTGTTTCCATTGTGTCCCATAAATTTAGGGATGTTGTATATTCATTTTCATTGAATTTTAGAAAATCTTTAATTACTTTGTTTCTTCCCTAGCCCGGATATCATTGAATAGGGAGTTGTTCAATTCTACGAGTGTGTAGGCTTTCTGATGTTTCTATTGTTAGAGTCCAGGTTTAATCCATTGTGGTCTGATAAAAGGTATTATTTCAATTTCCTTCCATCTGTTGAGGCTTGGTTTTTGACTGATTATGTCAGGAGCATATTCTTTTCTGTTCCAGCCTGATTGGTATTCTATAAGCTTCTTGTATGTTTATAGGCAGCTCTTTCTTTAAATTGTGAAAGTTCTTCTGTGATTTTGTTGAAATATTTTCTGGGCTTTGGAGCTGGGACTCTTCATCTTCTTCTATTCTTATTATTCTTGGGTTAGGTATTTTTATGGTATCCCAGATTTCCTGGATGTAGTGTGTCAGTAATTTTTCAGACTTTTAAATTTTCTTTGACTGATGTATCAATTTTTTCTATTGTATTTTCTACACCTGAGTTTCTCTTTCTTTCTTCCTTTCTTTCTTTCTTCTTTCTTTCCTTTCTTCCTTCCTTTCTTATTGTCCTTTCAGACTCTGCTCCATAGTTTGTCTCTGCAACTCCTTAGATGGGAATTTTGTTCCCCCTTCTAAGAAGGAACAAAGTAGCCACACTTTGGTCTTCCTTCTTCTTGAGTTTCTTGTGGTTTCTGGATTGTATTTTGGGAATTCTGAACTTCTGGGCTAATATCCACTTATCAGAGAGTACATGCCATGTGTGTTCTTTTGTGATTGGGTTACCTCACTCAGGATGATATTCTAGATCCATTTATTTGCCTAAGAATTTCATAAATTCATTGTTTTTAATAGCTGAGTAGTACTCCATTGTGTAGATGTACCACAATTTCTGTATCCATTCCTCTGTTGAGGGACATCTGGGTTGTTCCCAGGTTCTAGCTATTATAAATAGGGCTGCTATGAACATGGTCAAACATGTGTCCTTATTGCATGTTGGAGCGTCTTCTGGGCCTAAGCCCAGGAGTGGTATAGCTGGGTCCTCTGGTAGATCTATGTCCAATATCCGGAGGAACCGCCAAACTGATTTCCAGAGTGGTTGTACCAGCTTGCAATCCCACCAGCAATGAAGGAGTGTTCCTCTTTCTCCACAACCTGGCCAGCATCTGCTGTCACCTGAGTTTTTGATCCTAGCCATTCTGCCTGGTGTGAGGTGGAATCTCAGGGTTATTTTGATTTGCATTTTCCTGATGACTAAGAATGCTGAACATTTCTTTAGGTACTTCTCAGCCATTCAGTATTCCTCAGTTGAGAATTACTTTTTTAGCTCTGTACCCCATTTTTAATAGGGTTATTTGGTTCTTAACCTGATAAACAATAACAACATAAACAATAGAAAGCCCACATACATGTGGAAGCTTAACAACACTCTACTCAATGATAACCTGGTCAAGGGAGAAATAAAGAAAGAAATTAAAGACTTTCTAGAGTTTAATGAAAATGAAGCCACAACATACCCAAACTTATGGGACACAATGAAAGCAGTCCTAAGAGGAAAACTTCTCATAGAAGCAGGGGGAGGGAGTATGGGATATGGGGGTTGCAGAGGGGAAACCAGAAAAGAGGATAACATTTGAAATGTAAATAAATAAAATATCCAATAAAATTTAATAAAAAAGAAAGAAAGCAAACCAGAATACATATGCTGGAACAACATTATAAAGGTGGTAAGGAGGTTCATTCTCTGGATAGATTCCAACAGAGCCTCAGATGCTCAAAAAAACTTGCTTCTGTCTTATGTCAGTACTCATATATAACTGTGGTGGCTAGAAGAGAGAACACAAAGCGAAGCTAGTCAGACCTTGTAAGAAGGAATACAGATGTTGCTGCAGCAGAGTCATCTTTTCCCCATTCTCTACTCCCAGCTTTTCAGTTTCTTAACAATCTGAGAGTTTGCTGGCATTATACTTTTTGTCATCACTCAGTCCTTAGACTCCCCCTGCTTTGATGACTACTAGAGAAGTGAGTGAATTGTGAGCTAGTTTTAAAATTTCTAAAAAGAACTCTCCCATTCAGTTTAAGAATATTACAGAATAAACTGCATGACACTTCAGTAAATTTCATTTTATTGCTTAGTAAAGTTCTAGGCAGGTAAGCTTCCTGTTTTTATTGAAGTGAAACTACTTCTTAATGGGATTGGTAAATTGGTGCTAAATTGTATCTTGTAGTCTTAATTCTGTAAGATTCTAACTCCTTTTCATTGGTTTTCATTATTAAAGACAAGAGATGTGAATTGGCTTCTAGTAGAACAATGAATTCCTAAGTTTTGACTGAGTTTAGCTTTTATCAAATATTTAGCCTCAGAATGTAAAGAATATTTTATTTTTTTATTTTTATTGTCACTTCAAAATTAGTCATCTTATCTTTTTAGTTTGCATAATTTAGTTTTAATCTCAATGATATTATAACACATTATAAATTTTCTATACATCTTCTATACATTCTATACATCTCTTCTGAGCTCTCAAAAAGTTTTAGGTTAGCTGATTATAGGTAATCTCATTCACTTTTATAGAATGAAAAAATAAAAATATTCATACAATCTACCAAAATACTATGTGAGTACTATCTTCTATTGCATTTAGAATATGTAGCTTGGCAACATATTCTAAATTCAGGAATCCCATAATGTTATTGATGAATGAATATTTCATAGTAATTAAGACCAGGAAGTCACCAATTATTTTTTTCCATGTAACTATCTTTACCACATTCTATCTCCCTTTCCTAATGTTGCTGTGGCTATGGATCCCTCATGACCTGTTAGACTTGATGTTCCAATGGCCAGAGCTCAGCCCACGATCAATGAGAGACAGAGATTGATGCAATTTGCAAGAGGTTTTTAATGATCCAACGCAAGTTGGGGTCCCCCTCTTGGGTAGCAAGGAAGGACCTCAACTGACAGCAGCTGGCAACTTTTATACATACAGAATTCTGTAGTACATGAGGAGGAAACAGATTGAAATCAGGGTGGGTAAGGGTCACACTCGGGTTTGCGGGCTTATTTTAATACACAAGGGGAAGATGAGTAGTGGATTTTTCCAGTACAGTTCAAGGGGAGAACGAGGGACAAACCTTTGCAGTTTTTTCCAGTGTTCGCAGGAGGAACCACCTGTCCCAAAGGGGAACTTTCACACGCCCTTTCTTCATGCCCGTTTTCCATGGCTCAACCTTGTGGTTGGAACATGTTCTCAACAGCAATTTCCCACTTAGTTACTGGAAGGGATCCTTTTATCTTAGTTTTCTATTTATCTATGTCTTATCCTTATACATATATTTAAGTTCTACCTTGGCTCTATTTCTATCTGTTATTATATATAGGATATATACTAGAGCATATATCCTATATATCCTACATACTTCTACATTATCACCTTATGCAGTGCCTATGGTTTTACTTCTATACTTCCCCTTTTCCCATTCTACTTACATCTAAGAGCTTATCTAAAATTTATAATTCTTATTCTTCTTAGTACTCCTATACTCATATCTTATGCTAATGTTATATTTTATCTCTTGTTATGGCATTAGTATTGGCTACTCTTGTTTATCTACTAAATTAGATGTACTTACTTATCTACTAAATTACCCTTTCATCTCACAACCTAATATCTGTGTTGTTCATGTTAGATCTGGAGATGCCTGCAAGAAAATTTGAGTTCTTGAGTCACATATTTTTTCTATGAGGCCTCATTTTTAAGGTCTTTCTGCTCACTAACAACCTTCTACCATCATGCTTATGGGAAATGTTATTCTGTAGGAAATAATACAGAATTCTTGGAAACTTGAGTAGTAGTTGGCACAATTGATAGTCACCACTTATGTTAGACAGTTCTACAGAGGTTTAAACAGAGAGAGATCTGGATTAAAAGAAGAAGTGTACTTAGTGCAGCCTGCAAGGATAGGAAGAATACCAGGTAACAGTGGTGCATGTCTTTAATCCCAGAATATGGGAGATAAAGTGGGTGGATCTCCAGGTTAAAAGCTACATATGGGGTTTCAGGACAGCCAGAGATACACAGAGAAACCCTGTCTTGATGTCTTGAGGAACTCAAAATAGAATAGGGAAAAGAAAGTATAAATATTCATTAAAACCAAAACTGGTAGGCAGGTTATTCAGTTATGATTTAAAGAAACAATAGTTTGAATACTTAGCATCTCTCAGCCCTCAATTGCAATTCCCTTTCATGGAGTCATCCTGTCATCCATTTACTTTTGTTTTCCAAATTCCTTTTGGTACTTCCTACTAACTAGGTAAAATCCTTTTATTTTATTCCCTGTGTGTTCCCCATCCACTAAGCTCTTCTTCAGAGTTGAAGCTCAGCTCCGAATCTGAGCTTAATCCTCATAACTAGAACATACTTCTGTGGTCTCCCTCCCCAAAGCCTGGACAGTAACGCAGCGTTGTGGAAGCGGCTACATTCAGTAGC
>NW_022196897.1:11382341-11421449 GCF_008632895.1 Mastomys coucha
TTTCTGATTGGACTGTTATACCGACGTAGTTTGGGGGAGGGGTTTGCCCCAAGTATTTTACCTGTTGCTGGAACAAAGGAATGAGCATTAAAACCAAGATGACTGAGTGACCAGACCTCGTGTTGTCTAATGTTTCACTTCTTCCACGTGGCCACAGTATAGTATGGCTAGCCTATCTCCTTTAATCTTTTCCTGTCCTTATCTTACTCCTATTTCCAGAACTCTTTTATTCTTTCCATGTTCCTGTCCTTATCTTACTCCTATTTCCAGAACTCTTTTATTCTTTCCATGTTGGTTTTAGACTCCAACATACTTCCAGAAGCAAACAGGTAAGATTAATCTATGTTCTCTTTTTTTTCCTTCTACTTGTAGCTGACTGTGGAAAAGAAAAAAATATACTAAGCTAAGAAGCAAATATATATTGTTGTTCCTCCTGTGGGCTGCAATTTGCCTATATTCTTATAAACCATATGATACAAGATACTTCAGGTCCTCCTGCCTTTTGAAAAATCAAATAAATAAAATGTCTTCTCAGTCTCAAAAAAAGCAAATATAAAGCTTTCCTGTACAAGATTGAGAATGAACATTTTACTCACACTTTATTTTTATATATATTTATTTTTATTATTTATACTTTATTATTACTAAATTATTAATTACTTATTTCATAAATTATAGTAACTATAGTAAATTTATGAGAGTGTGTGTATTCGAAAAAATCCAAGGTTCTTTCAACATACCAATTTTTGTGTATGGTTATAAAGGAGTACTTGAGGTTATACTGAAAGTTACCAAATCGTGGCATTGCAAAAACAAAGTGAAACTTATTATAGGCATTCATGTAGTAATTCCATTGCATATCGACTGTTCTGTATATGTAAACATCTCATCTAAAATAATTATGGATGACTGAGACCTGTGCTAGAAGCATTGAAAGCCCACAAACTTGGCCCATCAAAGGTAAACAATCAATTCCATGATGATGGTCATAAGGACACAAAACTGCCTTTAGATACATAGAGAAGAGATACAGTTAAATCATAGCAAAGCAGAATCAGGTTTATCAAAAGAAAGTACCTTTGGAATGACTACTCACAAAAGTTAGTTTTCTCATTTTGAATAGAAGATGAGTGACCAGTGATTTGAAGGGGAACAGTCAGAAAACACACACACACACACACACTCTTTCCAAGAAAATGTTATCAAAAGAAATTATTATAGTAGTTTCCTTTACTATTTTTCTTCTTCTGAGATTTAAAAATTCTCTTTTCTATTTTTCTTTCTTTGTCTGGTTGCCTTTCCTCCTCTTCTTTGTACTCCTCTTCACTATATTCTCATGCTCTTTTTTTCTGGGAATAACTAGTTTTCTCACTCTCTTTAGATATTAGTCTTTTTGTCTATCCCACAGCCAATCAGGTAGATAATGACCTAAGGCAGCACTCACTTAATTTGCATTTCAAGTATGTATAACACAGCAAAAACAAAGTAAAGTTTCACTACTCTCTTGCATCTCTGCTACACACAAACAATCCCGTCAAACTAAATAGCTGCATAGAAGAATAAAAATATATTCATGTCTACTACCCTTCACAAAACTCTTCAGCAAATGAATCAGTGCCTAAATATGTGACCAGATACTCTGGTTCTGATAAAAGAGAAAGGTGGAAATAGGATTCAACTCATTGAAATATGGAAGGTTTTTCTGAAAAAGACACTGATATCACAGGCATTAAGAACATCAATCAACAAGTGAAACATCAAGGAAACCATTATCTAGGTAAAGTTCCAGGCTGCTGCATATCTAGAACATATAAAAAAAACTTTAAAAACTTGAATATCAAGGAAAACCCCAACTGAAAAGAAACAAAAATTGCTAGGAAACACTTAAAGAACAATTCTTCACAGATCCTGGAATGACAGTTTACAGTTTCATATAGAAACATACAGACACACACAGACAAAAGCAAAAACAACAAAACAAAACAAAACAAAAAATAAACCAGGATAACTTTTTAAAATCCTGAATAATAATAGAACGACTAGGGTATCACCATCCCTAGTTTCAAGTTGTATTGCAAAGCTATAATAACCAGAATGATATTGGCATACCAACAAAGACATGTTAATCAACAAAATTGGATTGAAGACCCAGACACAAAAACCTGATTGTTTTTATTTTATTTTAGAAAGAGGGCAAAAGTATATGAGAGAGAGAGAGAGAGAGAGAGAGAGAGAGAGAGAGAGAGAGAGAGAGAGAGAGAGAGAGAGAGAGAGTTTAATAAATGGTTCTGGTCAAGCTGGATGTCTGCATGTAGAAGAATGCATAAAAGACATTCTGGAGAGCCCGCTGTGCATGAGTGCCCTCAGGAAAGACCTGTTTTCCCAGGAGTGCTTTCACTTACAGGCTAGAAAGTGAGATAGCCACTTTCCCTCCATTAACTGTCTGGAGCAGGGTGGCGAGAAGCACATGGGGTGCAAGAACAGTGGAGCAGCTGGGAAAAGATCCTTCTGGTTGCCATCTGCACCCAGAGCTTAGGCTATTCCAGAGGACTCTGAGCACAAATTCCACCAGGAGAGAGCTGTTTTTCCAGGAGTGCTGATACAGGCTTACAGACCCACAGGAGGAACAAGCTCCAGCCAGAGACAGCAAGAACATCTAACAGATGATTACCAGATGGTGAAAGATAAACACAAGAATCTTACCAACAGAAACCAAGACTACCTAGCATTATCAGAACCCAGTTCTCCCACCACATCAAGTCCTGGATAATCCAACACACCAGAAAATCAAAAAGTGGATTTAAAATCACATCTTATAATGCTCATAGAAGATTTTAAGATGGACATAAATAGCTCCCTTAAAGAAATGCAGAACACAAGTAAACAGGTAGCAGCCCTTAAAGAGGAAACCAAAAAATTTCTTAAAGAATTACAGGAAAATACAACCAAATAGGTGAAGGAATTGAACAAAGCCATTCAGGATCTAAAAATGGAAGTAGAAACAATAAAGAAATCACAAAGGGAGACTGCTCTGGAGATAGAAAACCTAGGAAATAGATCAGGAGCCATAAATGCAAGCATCACCAACAGAATATAAGAAATAGAAGAGAGAATCTCAGGTGCAGAAGATACCATAGAAAACATTGACACAATAAAGAAAATTCAAAATGCAAAAAGATCCTAACTCAAAACATCTAGAAAATCTAGAGTACAATGAGAAGACCAAACTTATGAATAATAGGTATAGAAGAGAGCAAAGATTCCCAACTTAAAGGGCCAGAAAATATCTTCAACAAAATCATAGAAGAAAATTTCTCTAACTTAAACAAAGAGATGTCCATGAACATACAAGAAACTTACAGGACTCTAAATTGATTGGATCAGAAAAGAAATTCCTCCTGTCACATAATAATCAAAACACCAAATGCACAAAACACAGAAAGAATATTAAAAGCAATAAGGGAAAAGGTCAAGTAATATATAAAGGCAGACCTATTAGAATTATACCAGAATTGTGGCCAGAGACTATGAAAGCCAGAAGATCCTGGACAGACATCATACAGACTCTAAGAGAACACAAATGCCAGCTCAGGCAACTATACCCAGCAAACTCTTAATAACCATATATGGAGAAACCAAGATATTCCATGACCAAAACAAATTTACAAAATATCTCTCCACAAATCCAGCCCTTCAAAGGATAATAAATGGAAAACTCCAACACAAGGAGAGGGAAACGGCCCCCAAGAAAAAGCAAGAAAATAATCTTTTAACAAACCAAAAAGAACATAGTCACAAAAAAATAATTCTAACAACAAAAATAACAGGAAGCAACAATCTTTTTTTCTTAATATCTCTTAATATCAGTGGACTCAATTCCCTAATAAAAAGACAAAGACTAACAGACTAGATATGTGAGCAGGACACAACATTTTGCTGCATACAGAAAACTCACCTCAGTAACAAAGACAGACACTACCTCAGAGTAAAAGACTCGAAAACAATTTTCCAAGCAAGTGGTCCCAAGAAATGAGCTGGAGTAACCATTCTAATATCAAATAAAATCAACTTTCAACTAAAGCTGAAATAATCAAACTTAGCTGAAATCAACCAAATGTAAACAAAAAGAACTATACAAAGAATCAACAAAACCAGGAGCTGGTTCTTTGAGAAAATCAACAAAATAAATAAACCATGAGCCAGACTAACTAGAGACCACAGAGACAGTATCCTAATTTTAAAAAAAAAAATGAAAAAAGGGAGATATTACAAAAGAAACTGAGGAAATCCAAAAAAAACAAAAAAACAAAAAAAAAAAAAGAAAAAAAAACAAAAACAAAAAACATGAGGTCCTACTACAAAAACCTATACTCAACAAAACTGGAAAACCTGGATGAAATGGACACTTTTCTAGACAGATACCAGGAACCAAAGATAAATGAAGATCAGATAAGTGATATAGACAGTCCATTATCACCTAAAGAGATAGAAATAGTCTTTAATAGTCTCCCAATTTAAAAATAAAAACAAAAAACACGCAGGACCTGATGGGTTTAGTTCAGTGTTCTATCAGACCTTCAAAGAAGACCTAATACCAATACTCCTCAAACTACTCCACAAAACAGAAACAGAAGGAATTCTACTCAATTCATTTTATGAAGTCACAATTACTATGATACTTAAGCCACAGAAAGACCCAACAAAGAGAGAGAACATCAGACCAATTTCCCTTATGAATATTGATGAAAAAATGCTCAATAAAATTCTAGCAAACTGAGTCTAAAAACACATCAAAACAATCATTCACCACAATCACATAAACTTCATTCCAGGGATGCAGGGGTGGTTCTATATGTGGAAATCCATCAACATAATCCACTATATGAACAAATTCTAAGAAAAAAACCATATGATCATTTCATTAGATGCTGAGAAAGCATTTGACAAAATCCAACACCCCTTCATGATAAAAGTTTTGGAAAGATCAGGAATTCAAGGTCCATACCTAAACATTGTAAACAGCAAAATACAGAAAACCAGTAGCCAACATCAAACTAAATGGAGAGAAACTTGCAGCAATCCCTCTAAAATCAGGGACTAGACAAGGATGTACACTCTCTCCCTACCTATTCAATATAGCACTCAAAGTCCTAGCCAGAGCAAGTAGACAGCAAAAGGAGATCAAACGGATACAAATTGGAAAGGAAGAAGTCAAGCCATCACTATTTGCAGATGATATGATAGTATACTTAAGTAACCCCCAAAATTCCACCAGCAAACTCCTTCAGCTGATAAACAACTTCAGCAAAGTAGCTAGTTATAAAATTAACTCAAACAAATCAGTGGCCTTCCTCTACACAAAGGATGAACAGGTTGAGAAAAAATTAGGGAAACAACATCCTTCACAACAGTCACAAATAATATAAAAGACCGTGGTGTAACTCTAAACATGTGAAAGATCTATATGACAAGAACTTCAAGTCTCTGAAGAAAGAAATCAAAGAAGATCTCAAAAGTTGGAAAGATCTCCCATGCTAATGGATTAGCAGGATTAATATATTAAAAATAGCCATCCTGCCAAAAGGAATCTACAGATTCAATGAAATCCCCATCAAAATTCCAACTCAATTCTTCACAGGGTTAGAAAGAGCGATTTGCAAATTCATCTGGAATAACAAAAAACCTAGGATAGTGAAAACTATTTTCAACTATAAAAGGACTTCTGGTGGAATCACCATTCCTGACCTCAAGCTATAGTACAGAGCAATTGTGATAAAAACTGCAGTGTATTGGTACAGTAACAGGCAGGTAGATCAATGGAAAAGAATTGAAGCCGCAGAAATAAATCCACACACCTATGGTCACTAGTCTTTGACAAAGGAACTAAAACCACACAGTGGAAAAAAGATAGCATTTTCAGTAAATGGTGCTGGCTCAACTGTCCGTTAGCATGCAGAAAAATGCACATCGATCCATTCTTATCTCCATGTATAAAGCTCAAGCCCAAGTGGCTCAAGGACCTCCACATAAAGCCAGATACACTGAAACTGATAGAAAAGAAAGTGGGGGAAAGCCTCAAGAACATGGGCACAGGGGAAAATTTCCTGATCTGAACACAAAGTAGCTTATGCTCTAAGATCAAGAATTGACAAATGGGACCTCACAAAATTGCAAAGCTTCTGCAAGGCAAAAGACACTGTCAATAGGACAAAACAGCAACCAACAAAGTGGGAAAAGATCTTTATCAATCCTACATCTTGTCAGGTGCTATACCAGGTGGTGGGAAAATAAAGGGGTGGGAGGGAAACCTATGACCTGCCAGAGCTTGGGAGATTGGCCTGGGATCCTATGAAACCACCGAGTGATGGGTGTCAGGCCATGTTTGGCAGCAGAACCCCACTGTGTGTGTGGGGGGGTGGTGGTTCACCACAGACTGCTGGGTATCCAGGGAGAGCCCGAGCTTTGACTGGCCAGGCAGACAATTCAGACTGCCTACGTGCTCTCCATTCCACCAAATGGGTATCTGACTGTGGGAAGCCACTACCCAAGTCCATGGGGGTGGAAAGGGAGCAGTCCCATGGGTTCTGTCTCGGGCATCCTAGATGCTGCTGGATACGGCAGAAGAGCTGAGAACAAACTGGGGACCCTGGGGGCAGCTCAGTCAGCCCCAGTGCTGAAGGGAGAAAGGGGCAGGGATGGGAAAGGGGCATCTGGTGGTTCCTGCATGGGTATGGGGGAAGAGTCCATCATCTGGTCTCTAGGCTGGAAATGCTGGGAGGCTTTCCTGCAGGAGATTAAATAGGTCTCTTTAGGGGAAGGCCTAATCCATTGTTCCAGCAAAGTGAGTCTAGATGAAAGGAGGTAGTCCATGGTCTTAAGGCATTTATTGTAGAAAACAGACACACACACACACACACACACACACAGAGAGAGAGAGAGAGAGAGATAGAGAGAGAGAGAGAGAGAGGGAAGGTAGAAAAGTAGAGGCCCACCATGGCCATGTGGAAAGAGGAGAAAAGGAGGGGGAGAGTGGGAGCAAGAGTTAAGGGTAAAGACGAAAAAAGAGCAAGAAGAGTAAGAGAGAGAGGAGAGGGCAAACAGCCCCTTTTATGGTGGGCTGGGCTACCTTTCTGTTCCAAGGTTACTGTAAGGTGGGGCATACCTGGCTGTAGTCAGGTGACCGAAGGTGGAGTCCAGCCAGAATACTGGGAGCTTGGAGCATTTTCTAGCCACCAGATAATGGAATGAGGGCTCATGGAGTCAGCAGCCTAATGTCTGGGAGCAAACCTTATTATTCTGTCTCTGGCTACTGGGTCTCCAGAGAAAGCCTTGGTCAATCAGAACAGACTGCCTTTCATAGTCCAACAACATCCCATAAAGGGCTAATATCTAATATATACAAAGAACTCAAGGAGGTAGATTTCAGAGAACCAAATAACCATATTTAAAATGGGGTACAGAGCTAAACAAATAATTCTCAACTGAGGAATACCAAATGGCTGAGAAGCACCTAAAGAAAGGTTCAACATCCTTAGTCATAAGGGAAATACAAATCAAAACAACCCTGAGATTCCACCTCACACTAGTCAGAATGGCTTAGATCAAAAACTCAGGTGACAGCAGATGCTGGTAAGGTTATGGTGAAAGAGGAACACTCCTCCTTTGCTGGTGGGATTGCAAGCTGGAAATCAGTTTGGTGGTTCCTCAAAAAATTGGACATAGTACTACCTGAGGACCCAGGTATATCACTCCTGATTGTGGGGCAGTGGGAAGTTCTGACAGCCAGAGTCCAGTAGAATGGCCACCTGAGAACCTTGGAGACCCACTGAGCAAAGTAAATTTGTTCACAAGGGATGGTAGGAGCTTGGGGATAGCTCCTGAGACTGATGGCTCAGATTTCAGCCCAGACCCCTCACAGCTGCCCCTGCAGGAGATGTGTGCTCTATCAAGCAGACAAGCTCCCAGCATTCTAGCTGGACCCTACACACAGTCATCTGACCACAAGCCAGGCATGCCTCACCCCATACAATGAAAGGGGAAGTTTGTCCCCTCTTCACTCTCTTACTTCCTCTCTTACTCTTGTTCTCTTGCTCCCTCACTCTCTTATTCTTTTCCTCTTACTCTTGTACTCTTGTTCTCTCCCTCTTATGCTCTCTCTCCCCTCTCTGCTCTTTGTTCTCTTCTCTGGCTTTCTCTCTCCTTCCTTTCTCTCTCTCTCCTTCCTCTCCTTTCTTTCTCTCTACTTAACTAGCATATTTCTCCTTCCTACAATAAAATAACTCATTTATACATTGCCTCCTTTTTAACTAACACACCGTGCAGCAAACAGGCCAGCACCAGGGGAGAGAGAGAAACTCGGGCCTCAGCAACAGGCCCTCTGCCACCAGGGGAGAGAGAGAAACTCGGGCCTCAGCAACAGGCCCTCTGCCACCAGGGGAGAGAGAGAGACCCAGGCTGCAGCCCAGCCCCCCCTCCCACTTATGGAATGACACCTGATCATATATTCAGAAGATTCTCCAACATGTAATAAGGACACATGCTCCACTATGTTCATAGCGGCCTTATTTATAATAGCCAGAAGCTGGAAAGAACCCAGATGTCCTTCAACAGAGGAATGTATACAGAAAATGTGGTACATTTACACAATGTACTCAGCTATTAAAAACAATGAATTCATAAAATTCTTAGGGAAATGGATGGAACTAGAAAATATCATCCTGAGTGAGGTAGCCCAATCAAAAAAGAACATAACATGATATTCACTCACTGATAAGTGGATATTAGCCCAGAAGCTGAGAATACCCAAGATACAATTCACAAACCACAAGAAGAAGGAAGACCAAAGTGTGGATACTTCCATCCTTCCTAGAAGGGGGAACAAAATACCCATGGAGCGAGTCACAGAGACAAAGTGTGGAGCAGAGACTGAAGGAATGACCATCGAGAGGCTGCCCTACCTGGGGATTCATCACATATACAGTCACCAAACCCAGATACTATTGTAGATGCCAACCAGTGCTTGCTGACAGAAGCCTGTTGTAGCTGACTCCTAAGAGACTCTACCAGTGCCTGACAAATACAGAGGTGGATGCTCACAGCCAACCATTGGACAGAGCACAAGGTCCACAGCGGAGGAGCTAGAGAAAGGACCCAAGGAGTTGAAGGAGTTTGCAACTCTATAGGAGGAAGAGCAATATGAACTAACCAGTAACCCCAAGAGCTCCCAGGACCACCTACCGAAAAGTACACATGGTGGGACTTATGGTTCCAGCTGCATATGTAGCAGAGGATAGCCTTTTAGGTTATCAATGGGAGGAGAGGCCCTTGGTTCTGTGAAGGTTCTATGCCCCAGTATAGGGGAATGCCAGGGCCAGGAATCAGGAGTGGGTGGGTTATTGAGTGGAGGGTCGGGGGAGCGGATAGGAGGTTTTGGTGGGGAAACCAGGAAAGGGGATAATATTTGATATATAAGTATAGAAAATATCTAATAAAAAGATGGAAAAAACAACTTGCTAAACTTCAAGGGGCCATTGGTAAGTACTTCCCAGGAAGCATGTTCACTAATATTTCATCTTATGATGTAAATTTGACACTTCTAATTCTATTGTGAGTAGTTACTATGGATTCATGGATATTATAAGTCAGTGTCCTGGCTCTCACTATTATAATAGAGAGGGGTTAGAAGCATTATTAGTATTTTACTAATAAAAATAAGATATCTGAAAAAAGACATTCTGAAAAGAATACTGTTCACATAGACACTAAAATCAACACTCAATAAATAAAACATTTTGAATCTAAGAATTCTCTGTATGGCAAAGGATATGACCATTCTGATAAAGCAGCAGTCTACAGAATAGGAAAATATTTTCAACAATTCCACATCTGAGAGAGGGCTAATATCCACAATAAAAAATCTAATTATCAAGAAAACAAATAAGAGAATTGAAAAGTAAAATATATCTAAAATGAAAATTCTCAATAAAGGAAACTTAAATGTCTGAGAATATTTAAAGCAATGCTCAATATCCTTAGCCACAGGGAAATGCAAGGTGAAACTACATTGAGATTCTATCATATATCTGTCAGAATGACTAAAACCAACATTTCAAGTGGCAAAATGTGGAGTAAGAAGAATATTCATATATTGGTGGAAGTGAAAACTCATACAACCAATATAAAAATTAGTGCAGTAGTTACTGAGAAAAATGGGAATCAATGTACCTCAAGATACAGCTATTCCACTCTTGAGTTTATATCCAAAGGATGCTCCATCTTATCATAGAGACATTTGCTCAACTATCATTGTTGCTGTTCCACTAACAATCAGCTAGAAATTGGGAACAACATAGACATCCTTCAAGAGAAGAATGGAGACACAAAATGTGGTATATTTACACAGTGGGGTATTAATCAGCTGTTAAAAAAATGACATCATGAAATTTGTAGGCTAGTTGATGGAATTAGAAAAAATATCCCAAATAAGATATTTGAGACCTAGAAAAACAATTATGGTATATACTTGCTTATACATAGATACTAACTACGATGTCAGTGATATCCAATCTATAATTCATATAATGACAGAGGGTATATAGGAATGGACTATAGGGAACAAATAGTTCTTATTGAGAGAGGGAAATTGAACAGATAATTATGGATAAATGAAGGAACTAGAATGTAAGGATCAAGTATTGAGTAGAAGGAGAGGGAGGTTCATGGAAGAGAATACAATTAATGGGCATTTGATGGGTAGCATGGAAACATAATACAATAGAAAATTCCTAAAGTATATACATACATGAAAGGAATCCAAATGAAATTGCCAAAAATGAATGGGAGAGAGTCCCAACTGATAATCTCTTATCACCAAATAATGCTATAATCCTAGGACTGGATTACATTTAATTGAGTTGTTGGCCAAATAAGCTCCATAGTAATGCCTAAACAATCCAAGCTATTGCTAAAACCCTATTGCAGAAGACAATACCTACTACACAAGTCATTGAAGATTGAGATGTCAAAACAGTACCTAAGTTCCAGAATCTTTGGTATAGGAACATACACTGCATAATCTCAAAAGAGGAACATAAACACCTAACACACCAAAAATCCTTTATCTACAGTGTTATACAATTTGCAAGATATAATAGGGCAATGGTGATACAAAGCTTGTAGAGTATCTAACCGAAAACTGATTTGATTTAAGGCTCGTTCCATAAGATAGAACCAATTCTTGACACTGCCTAAGTGGCCAAGAACCTGAAACTAACAGTCCATGGATCTAAGGTAAAACCAAATAATATTGTCTTAAAATAAGAAAATAAATGTAATGATAATATGACCCCTAATGATATTTGGTTATACTCATAGATTAGTACCTTGTTCAACTATCATTCAAGAAGCTTCCTTCTGCCACCAATGGGAACAATATAAAGACCCATAGCCAGACATTACACAGAGTGTAAAAGACCTTGGAACACTAGCACTTACTGGGATATCCCCATCAAATTTCTCCCCTCAGAGCTCAGGGAACCCTGTGGAAGAAGAAGTGGAATGAGTGTAAGAGCAGAGAATGGAGGACACCAAGAAAATAAGGAACTCTTATGAACATAGTTCAAATTTTATGTGAACTCTCAGAGACAAAAATGGCATTCACAGAACATGCCCAGGTCTGTATCTGGCGTTTGAGCTTATACTATGGCTTCCAATTTAGTTTTTTGTTATTAATGGGATTTTTGAGTGTGATTCTTGTGATATCCCTTGCTGTCTTTTTTCTGGTACTTTGTCTTGTCCAACATTGATGTGATAGCTATTGTTTATATTATTATAGTTTGTTTGGTTATACTTTTTAAATAAATGGATGGATGGATGGATGGATGGATGGATGGATGGATGGATGGATGGATACCTAGCTTCTAAGGCAAATGTTAACAACTGAACTCTCACTTATATCTGCTGAAGGAGTAGAAATAAGTTTTTTTAAATAGGGTGACACTGGTTTTATCAAGTATTTCAGGGAAGACCTCATGTTCACAAGTAGTTGTACAACATATAACAAGCTCCACAGTTGTATGTGAATATGCTTTCAGTTTAGTCATTTTTGCTGTCACTTTTCTTTTCCTTACTGGACTATCTTCTATTTTGTTTTCTTGGTTTTGGTAGATTGTATTATACTAGATTTTTTTGTTTGTTTGTTTTTTGAGAAAGAACTTAAGGTTCTTTAAAGTTCTTCGGTAGTTGGGGAAGGACACCTGAAAGGACTTAGAGAAGGGAAAGAATATGATCAGCATATATTTAAATTTAAAGTTTGTCTAAAATAATTAAAATATTCAAAAAAAGAAATGTTCAAAATTCTTAGTTATCAGAGAAATGCAAATTTTTTATCTTACACGGTGAGAATAGCTGAGACTAATAAAACAAATGATAGCATATGCTGATAAGCAAGCAAAGACAAGGAAATATTCATTCATTGCTGGTGAGAGTGCAAATAGCCACTATTTAAATCAGTGTGTGTTGTTCCAAAGGCGGGGGTGGAGGGCTGGGCTGCAAGCCTGCCTTGCTGAGGCTCTCTTTCTCTCTCTCCCTGGAGGCAGAGGGCCTGCTGCTGAAGCCTGGGACTCTCTCTCTCCCCCAGGGTTGACCAATTTGCTGCAGGGCACCTTAATTAAAAGGATGCAATGTATAAATGAGTTATTTTATTGTAGGAAGGATAGAATATGCTGGTTGAGTAGAGAGAAGGAAAGGAGAGGAAGGAGAGAGAGAGAAGAGGGAGAAAGCAAGAGAAGAGAACAAAGACCAGAGAGGAGAGAGAGGGAGTAAAAGTAAGAGAGAAGAGTAGGAGAGTAAGAGAGTGAGGAGGGAGCAAGAGAACAAGAGAGTGAGAGGAAGTAAGAGAACAAGAGAGTGAGGAGGGGGCAAACAATCCCTTTTGTTGTATGGGGCGTGGCATGCCTGGCTTGTGGTCAGATGACTGTGTATAAGGTCCAGCTAGAATGCTGGGAGTTTGAAGCAGTGTCTGCCTGATAGAGCACACATCTCCTGCAGGGGCAGCTGTGAGGGGTCTGCGCTAAAATATGAGCCATTGGTCTCAGAGCTATCACTGAATGCCTACCATCCCTTGTGAACAAACTTACTATACTCAGTGGGTCTCTGGGGTTCTGAGGTGGCTGCTCTACTGGACTCTGGCTGTCAGAACTGCCCATTGCCCCACAAGTGTGGGTTTCCTACCACAAAATCCAATTATAACAATCTTGGACATACACCCAAATGATTCCACATCTTATTTACAAATCCATTTACATATCCATTTTCATTGCTGGTCTATTTATACTAGCCAAGAATTGGAATTAGCCTAGATAGTCATCAACTGATTAATAAATAATAAAATGTTGTTCATTTTTATACAATAGAATATTATTCAGCTGTTATGAAAAATGAAACTATGAAATTTACAGGTAATTAGGTGACACTAGAAAGTATCATACTGAGTGATATAACCTGGATACCAAAAGTCAAATACTACATAATTTCTTGTATGTAGATATTGGCTTTTAAGATTTCAGTATGTGTGTTTGAATCAGAATAACCAGAGGTTAGGTAGCTGGTGAGATATCAAAAGATAAGAGAATTTTATGATAAAGGGAAAATAGTATATAATGTTCTAAAGAGATAAAGAGGAATAGAACAAAGAATTGAATGGCAAGGGAGATGGGAGATCAGGGTAAAAATGAGAACATGGGGTGGGACAACTAACATTATAGTTCTTTTGGAAGACCATATAGAAACCTACTGATGGTGGGAGCTTCCTAACATATATGTAAGAAGTAAGATAGAGTCACCATAAAATGCAGAGGATAATGACCCAACTAGATAGCTTAGGCTATCAACTAAAACCTTCAATGATCCAAATGTGTTATATCTTGTTAAGCTATTGGCCAAAGGAGTCCATAGACCACTTCTATTCCAAATACCACATGCTATTGCCAAGGTTATTGATTGTTCTTTGTTACTTGCTAAAGATTCATTTATGTCATCGAACATGAAAAAATTGAGCCAGTAACCAACTAGAAGCTTCTACTGAAGAGTATTCATAGTACTGGAATGTACTCTCCATGGAGGAGAAAGTTAATCAACAACAAATCCTGGGATCTTCAACAGAGACATGCCTGCAGGATATAATAGTGAAATAGTGGGACAAATGTTCTGAGAGTCTCTTGCAGGATTATTTAAAAAAAAAAAAAAAAAAAGAATCTATCCTGCAAACTCTTTTTCCAACTGGATCACATTCTATTTGGCAACACCATGTCCTCTTGTTATTTTCTCCCAGCTAGCAGCAACATCTCACTCACATGTAACTCTTTACATACCCCCACAATTATTCATCTAATGCCTAAAACCTGGTAAAGCATAACTCTTAAGGCTTAATTATATAATCAGGTTTATATAATAATAAGATCAAAATTATAAGATGCCAATACAATAATTTCAATGCCAAATGATAAAGAAAAATTTTGACCCAATTAATTTAACCTTGTAAAAACCTTAGCCTGGTTATAACCACAGGATGGGGTGGAGTCTGACTTGTCATCTTCCTCTGACTCCATGATCCAGCCTCTGCCCTTCTCCCTCTGACATTTCTCTTCCTCAACTTCTAGCTCCACCTCTCTATTCCTGTCCAATCACAGGCCTGTCACTGCCCTAATGTGATTGGACAAAAAAAAAATGCTGCAACAGAGAGTGACTACAATTTTTGTTTGTTTGTTTAGATTTAAAGGGCTCTCAGTGAGAAGGAACTCTTACTGGATTGCTAAAATTGTCAAAGCCCCAAGACTAGACAAGTCTTGGACTCTAGAACCAAATCTACTTCTATTATTTTTCTAAAGGTATATAGTGGTAAAAATCACTCCTAATGACTTAATATCCACATAGATCATTCAATCCTACCCATATCAGAGATGCTTCTTTTTGCATACATGGGAATTACTACAGAGAGTCCATTGGACACTATAAGAGGAGACTTAAAAGCATTCAATTTTAAATGGGATTCATTTAACCTCCCCACTCGAGGCTTAGGGATCTATGTGGGCAAGGAGGCAGAATAATTGCAAGATGGAGGTGATGAAGGATTACAAGTAACTAGTATCTTCTAGACAGAGCACTAGTGCACATATGAACTCCCAGAGACTACTTATAGCTTGCTCAAAATTTGCACACAAGTTCAAACCAGAACAAAATCCCAACAAAGACAATTGGAAGTGGGCAAAATACTCACTCTTAACCAAGAAGAGTTTTGCAGTTGATACTGGCTGGGAAAAGGAAAATCACTTTTCTCTAACAGAGTGTCATTGGGTATATAAACCTCACTCCATGGTTGTTCCCATGCTCAGGAGGAGTTGGCCAATACATAGCAGACCGTGTAGATTTTTGTTTGTGAATTTTGCTTTCCTTGGGTATTTTTTTTTATTGAATTTTCTGTTTTTATTTTCATTTTTGTGATTTTTCTCAAGACAGAAAAAGAAAATGAAGTTGGGTGAATAGGGAGGTATGAAGGGTCTCAGAATGATTAGGAAACGGAAAGAATATGGTCAAAGAGATTGTATGAAAATTTTTCATTAATAAATTAAATTTAAAAATTAATATTTGTTAGAGCCAGGAAGATATTCCACCAAATAAAGATTCTCAACCAATAAGTTTAGCTTGTGTCTAATTCCTAACACCCACATAGTCCAAAGAGAAAATTCATTTCTAGTAGTTGTCCTCTGACCTCTAAAAGTGTGTTGTTGCATACATGTGTTTCTATGCATATGTATACACATGCACATATGCACACATATATACAAATGTGTGCATATACAAATGCACACTACATGATGTCATAAATATTTAAATGAAGCCTCTGCTCAGTTACAAAAAATTTCATTGATTTGGTTTCATATTTTTTTTTATTTTAGTGTTTTTGAAATAGAAATGTGTTGTAGTCACCAGTTAGTCTATTCACATCACCAGGTGGCAGCTATGCATTCCTTGCTATTTGCTCCAGTGTTCTGGGTTCCTGAAAGAAACAAACACACTCCTTTATATTTTAATATACCTTAAACAGCTCAATTGCTGAGCCACTCCCAAACCTCCACATGGCTATCACCTCCCCTTGAATATTCTTGAGTTACTACTAAAATCTATATCCCATCGTTGTTGACCTAGACATGGTGCGGGTGGTAAGGTCACTTTTTCCCATCTCTTACATATTGGCTGTCTCTCTGTCCTGCACTACTCAGGCATGGTCCTTACTCTTTCCTGGCATGGTGGTTCTATCTTTCCTTCTCTTTCCTGGTCCCCTGCCCAGGAATTCTAAAGTCCCCCATCTGTCTCCCTGCCCAACCATTGGCTGCAGGCAACTTTATTTACCAATCAAATTTAACTGGGGATTCCCATGTTATTTTGGAGACCAAATTAACATAAGTGGCATTAGACCAAATCCACAACACAGATGTAATTGAGATTTTGTTTCCTATTTTGATGTAGGTATTCTAGAATCAAAACAAGACTGTACTTCTAGCTCATGTGAGCAGTGTGTGTGTGTGTGTGTGCATGCATGAGCTATGTTGTATTCTTACAGCCCAATTAATGAACAAAGAGAATATTTTCAGAATTTGAATGCTGTTTTTTGCTTTGAAGGAACAGAATGGCACTGAAAAATCATGAACCTAGAGAATAGTTCACTTTACTTGATAATGGAAGAAGCTAAAACATGAATTTAATGCATTATCCTGGAAAGAGCAGTAAAATTCTATCAGTGAGACACCTGAAAATGTCTGTAGCCCTCTTACAAGGACTTCAACCTTATATATATCCTGGGGCATAGAGTCTTCATCTGAAGATTATTATTTTCCTATTTATTATCCAATTAAAATTTATGTGCATAAAATTAGCTTAAAGTGCTTAGAAGGCTATAAAATGCTATAGATATTGTAAACAAAACTTAAAATTTTTGGCTCATCAAGAAAACAAGGTGGGTTCTGATGACATACATTCAGTGATTTATTCATTATAGTTTCTTCTACAATAGTTAACTAGGATCCAAATATAGACAATTCCCTGCAAAAAAGCATATATATGTGGAAAATTAAATCATAGATTAATTTTTCTTCAATGCAAAAGTAAAAGGTTTATTTTCTGATGCATCAGGCTCAGCCCTCAATTAGTCCCTCATGGCAAGTGATGAGAAGGCAACCCTGAATGGCTATTGCAAGCAGTTTTTATACTTTTTAGGAGCACAGGTTACATTAGCAAGGTTACAGTTCAAACTTATTGGCTAAGCATATTGACCTTTAAATCTATTGGCTAGCAAGCATGACATGCATTTGAACTCTACCTGGGACTTTCTAGAGAGTCAGGTGACAGTACATTCTGACAATATTTTACTCAAGAATATTCTGTGGGTGGAGAATGGACCTTGGCATAGCCTTGACCCCAGAAGGGAGAGGGAAGCTGTATGGAGTGTATGGGACTGGTAAACCCCTTAGGGTTCCTCATTCTTTCTTTTTTCTTGCACAAGCTTCAATCCTAGAGCTATGCTCAGGGGTCTTGGGTTACTAACTCATATTCTTCAGATACTGTTCTCAGGGTCTCATATTTTTGGCACAGGACCATCAACTGCACTACTTCTATTCTCTCTTTAATGAAGGCTATAAGCTTGTTCAATATTCAGGGTCCAAAGGTCCAAAGTAGCAGGAGAACTATTAGGGGTCCTAACAAGGTGGATATGAGGGTGGTTAACCAATGAGAGGAGTTAAACCAAGACTCAAACCCACCCTAACTCTGTTTTCTTTCTCTCTTCTGCTTGGATAGCCCTCCTCTCACCTTGGCTATTGAATCCTTAACTACCCCTAAAATGGTCTCCAGTATGGGCTTCCTGATGTTTCACACCCCCAGGTAGCACAGAAAAAGTAGCTGGCCCCTCAACACTGATGGGACTGCTGCTGGCTTCTCACATTGCAGGGGCACACATTATATGGGGGTTTCTCATAGGACATTCCTCAACTTCAGGTGTCTACACCCTAAGCCTCACCCTCTAAGGACACTTCTGGAACACGGTCACAAGTCCCTCGTCCCCCACATTTGGGTAATCCCTCCCCGTGTCTCTAGGGTAGGGATATCCCAGGAGTCAAGGCCCACCACTAACTTACAGAGATCAAAGACAAGGTCTGGCCACCAGATATAAGGTGGTTGTTCTCCTGTAGTGGACCAAGCTACGTTCCCCAGTGGCTGAGAGTACTTGCCAAGTTACTTTGGTAGAGTTATGGGGGGTGCTGAGGCCTTGCAGAAGAGAGTTGCTCAGGTATCTGGCTGCTGTCAAGTTGGTATCAGGTGCAGGTGCTAGTCTGACATGAGCTACATGAACCCAGGAAGTTACTCCACCTACTTTAATGGAGGTCCCAGTGGTCAACAACACTATGAATGGCCCTTTCTACTTTGTTTCCAAGCTTTCAGCGTGCTGCCCCTTAACATATACCCAATCTCCAACTTGGTCCTTGTGTGGATCCTCTGGGGTTCCTGTGTTATATACAGGGCACTAAGTTCAGGCCACAATTCCTGGCAGCTGATCTGGAAAGCTTGCAATTGAGCCATAAGATCCTTGTCAGTCTGAAAAGTCATTCTGGGGGATCAAGAGCCATGGTCAAGGGAGTGAGGAACCCATATACAGGATCTCAAAGGGGGTCAGCTTAAAATGGTAGGGGTGTTCCAGCCTCAGAACAGGGCCAAGGGAAGGAGCACCACCCAGTCAGTGCCAGTCTCCAAGGACAGTTTAGACCTCTCTTTTAGGATTTTGTTCATTCTCTCTACCTGCCCTGAGCTCTAGTGACAATCCGCATAATGGAGCTTCCAATTAGTTCCCAATATCTCTGCCAATCACTGACTTATCTTAGAGATAAAAGCAGGACAGTTGTCCTATCCAATTACCTTGGGCACTCCAAACCTCAGAATTTTTTTTTTTCTAATATCTTCTTGGCTACCATAGTATGTGTTTCCTGCTTAGTAGGGAAAGCCTCGGCCTATTCAGCGAGCACATCCACAAACACTAGAAGGTATTTGTAACCATATTTTCCTGGCTTAACTTCAGTAAAATCAACCTCCCAATATACTTCAAACTATTCTCCCCTAGGTCTCTTGCCCTGTTTGTTCTTGGCTGCACAAGTGTTTACTTGCTGACATTCCTTACACTATTCTACTGTCTCTCTGGCTAAAATCCTAAGGTCTATTGCATATACCTTAGATCCCTTGACTGCTTGGATGAGTTTCTTCTCCCCTAATTGAGTCCATCTATGCATTTGGTCAAGTAAGTCCTCAGCTTGTTTTCTGGGTGTATAGTTTTTCCTTCTTGTGTGAGCCACTGCCCTTCCTTCTCTGGGTAGTAGTTGGTATTGTGACTAGAAATCTGAGTTCTTTCTTCTTCAGTATATTCTAAGTGATGCTATCCCTTAGTCCAGTCCCATTTCCCAGTGGATGTTTCTTGCAGGTCCATAACCAGGATAGACTCCTGCATAACTACTTCATGAACCACTTGATCTGCCTGGTTATTGCCCGTGGCCACTGAGTCTCTTCTTTTCTAATGTCCTGGGCAATGAATAATACACATAGTTGCTCTCTTCATAAGGGCATCCAAGAGATCCAAGATTTCCTGCTTGTTTTTCTTTTCCCTATGATGTGAGTAGTACTCTCTTGGTATATAGCGCCATGAAAGTGGGCTGTGTGTGGCAAAGGCATACCTGCTATCTGTGTAGATGTTAATTTTCTTGCCAGCTCCAAGTTCTGAGGCCTTAATGAGAGAAATTAGCTCTGCTTTCTGCCCCAACATGCTGGGGGTTAGAGGTTCCACCAAGATGACATTTGTGCCAGCCTCCAAGGCAGCACCAGCTTGTCTCTAAACTTCATGGAGCAGACTGCTCCCGTCTGTAGACCACGTAGCCTCAGCTCCTGGCAGGGGTCAGTCAGAGAGGTCATTACTCCACCCATGGGCTCTCCTTGTGAAGTTAGTTATGGCCTGTTGGGCAGGAAGTATATCTGGGCCCCCATCTTGGAGAGTAAGTCTCAACCCAACAGACAGTCTGGGATGACCATAAATGAATGGGATACCGAGCCCATCCCTAGGTCCACTGTTCTTTGGGTAGTCCATGAATACATTTTGGAGAAGGAGGAATATTTTACACAAAAATACATCAATAAAGTTATCAAAATTGTGGTCTTACTTATTTGCTCAAAATAGAAAACAGAATTACAGAAGGTACATATTGACAAGATCTGTTGTAACCTCAAGTAAGAACTTGTATTCCTAGAGAAGAGAACATACTACATACACACATCTCAGTGTTAAGAACCTCCTTCCTACAATAGCACCTGTGAAGACAAACACATGAAGAGCAAATGAGGTTATAATAGGCATATGTGTTAAATACTGAGTTTTCAAATAGGAAACAAAACTCCAAGTGAAATAAATGCCTATCAGGTAAGTGGCAAAAGGAAACAATGAAGGTACTATCCTTTTGCTTAAAAAGGATAAGAAAGAATCCTAATCCCTTTACTTTTCAAATAAGAAAGACACAGAGATGCTCAGGATCTCAAAATTTATAAGAGCATATGTAATCTAAACTATACCACATACAGAACCCCTTCACCATCTCCCCGCTCCTCTCTCCCTCTGTGTGTGTGTATGAATGTGGGGGTGTAAGTGCAAGAATAATCTCTAACTGGATAAGCTTCTATTTTCTATCTTCCAATTTACTATCTACAGTGAAATGGAAACATCTTGACTCATTCTTGGTCGAATAATATGGTAAAACTTTTTATGTAGTTACATCTGACAGTTGTTTGAATTGCAATCAAATAATTAAAAAAAAAAAAACTGGACCAGAGACACACATTTTCAATGTCTGAATCATGTTCATTTTACATCCTGAGAGGTCCTTGTTCTTCACTTACAGTACCAGCACTAGCACCACTAACTGCACATTTATTGAGGATAACTTGCACAATTATGCATATTTCAGTTCTCCTTGCTTTTTATGTAACAGATGTATTGTAGTTTTAAGTGAAGTACTGATGTACTTCTTTCTCTAGATAACAGAGTATCTGAACAAAAGGATTTGCAACCCCATTAAGACAAAGTTAATTTGTGAAGAAAAAGGTCCAGTATTATTGATAAATGATTTAATTGTTAATTGTTGAAGTATATTCATTCTATTTGGCAACCTGTAATGTTTGTGTTCCATCATTAAAATTAATCTACCAATGATTGTATGAAAATTTTAATTATTCCAAAGGCATGTAAGAAAAAGCCCAGGCACTCATAAGTGATATAATGTAGCAGAATTTCATAAATGACCTTGAGATGAAGAACACAGTTTGGTGTTTGTTGCAAATGCAGTGAACATTGCTTGTAAGTGATGGCTGTATCTAGGCAGACTGCTGATGCAGGAATACAAAAGTGGAGAAATATCAGTTCTCTGATTTAGGGCTCCTAGACAGTGGGAAGTGGTAAAATTGATAGCCTAGAAACAAATCTTCTGGTAGAGGCCCATGACATGATTCAGAGCTTTTGGGATTGATAGAATACTGTATTATACTCAATCTCAGCACTGTAAATGGGACTCCTATTCTCTATGAAAAATGGGCCACATTAGATACTCTGACATTGAGTAGATTGAGAACTGCAGAGACACTAAGGAAGAATACATGCTTTTAGAAATAATGTTGTGCTATATTATTTTATAATTTGTTGAAGAGAGATAACAGAAGCAATACTAGTCTGCATTTATCTTAAGATACAATCTTGTAGACTGTATTTTTTTATAAAATTGAAATTGATGGAAAAATAATTAAGACTTTGTAACTGTAGGAAAAATGTTAATAGTAGGATTATAATTAATCAATAATAATTCCACAAAACAGAAATGAATTAACATGTGGCTGACTATATTGTTATACGATAAAAAGTAAGCCTTGCTGTGTGAAATAAGCTTTAAACAATTGTATAAATAGAAATATATTACTATTTTGTTTTAAATAATTCAGGGACTTGTTTAGTTGTTGACTGCTGTGCTGGTACCAGGCACCTTCTTGTACTCCAAAAGATATGCAATACATAATCCACTGATCTTTACAAGTGAATCAAGTCATGACTTGGAGAAATTGCATTTTCATTCAAAATGCAGCTTTTCCCTTTCATTGTCTTTAAAAACACATTGAAGTTAACATTTTTTGAGGCATAAGACATTAAATCTGAAACAGTATTACATGTCACAAATACTGTTATTATTAATTCATTAGATCAATTTCATATATATGGCATTGTATAGAATCTGTGAAGAAGAAATATAGGATAATTTTAAACCTATGTTTGCCCAATAGAAAATATTGTGACTGAAATGTTTCTTAAAATGCAGACTTTTGTTCTAGTAAGATCTTCAATAAAATGTTTTAAAATATAAAACTGATTTGAGTCAAAATTTGCACTGGACAACTTCTTGGTGTGCTCTTCTTTGGGGGAGGATCACCTCTCCTGTTCCCAAATTTACTCAGCTGCTAATAGTTCTTTTTCTTTGAATTTTTATCGGATATTTTATTTATTTACATTTCAAATGTTATCCCCTTCCCAGGTTTCCCTTCCACAACCCCCCATCCCATCTACACTCCCCCTGCACATACACCTACCCACTCCCACCTCACCATGCTGGCATTCACCTACACTGGGGCATTAGCCCTTCAGAGGACCAAAGGCTTCTCCTCCCATTGATGCCAGATAAGACCATCCTTCTCTACATATGCAGCTGGAGCTATGGGTCCCTCCATGTGTACTTTGGTTGGTAGTTTAGTCCCTGGGAGCTCTGGGGAGTCTGGTTGGTTGATATTGTTGTTCTTCCTATGGAGTTGCAAACCCCTTCAGCTCCTTCAGTCCTTTCCCTAATTCCCTCATTGAGGTCCCAGTTTTCAGTCAAATGGTTGTCAGTGAGCATCCACATCTGTGTTTGTCAGGCTCTGACAAAGCCTCTCAGGAGACAGCTCTTGTTAGCAATCAATTCTTGGCTTCCGCAATAGTGTCTGGGTTTGATGTGTGTATATGGGATGGATTCAGTACGTTTTTATGTAGGGTTGAGGTTTTTGACTTTAGAATATCCACCAGTATGTCTTGGTTCAGTTTACATTTGGGGTGTCATTCTGGTTAGACTTCATGATTATAGCTTCTAACATCACTAAGAAACATAATCCCACAGCAAATTTCCTGGTCCTTTGGCTCTTACACTCTTTCAGCTTTCTCTTTGTTTAATGTTTCCTAAGCCATACGTTCAGAAGTACTTCATAGAGTTATCCATTGGGCCTGGGTTCCACAATTCTTCATTTTGATTGGTGGTGATTTTCTATAGTGGTTTCTGTCTGTTACAAAGAAAATTTCTTGATGAGGAGTGAGATCAACATTTACCTATGTTTATAAGGACAGGTACCTAGAATGTAGTTAGAGGTTATGCTGGTTTAGTAGACTGGCAGTTGGAGGGCCTGCATGACTTCATTAGCCCTGTGTAGTTGGCCAGGTGTCCAGTACCTGGCATTACTTCTCTGTTGTTGGGCTGATAAGACCTGTGGGTGGTGCTTTGGGAATTAAATGACCCATTCGTAGGGGTTGCCTCATACCATTAGAAACTATGAATACTTACAATTCTTAACAGTAGCAAAATTATAGTTATAAAGTAGCAACAAAAACAATTTTATAGTTGGGGGTCCCCACAACATGAGCAACTTTGTTATGGGGTTACAGGATGAGGAAGGTAGAGAATCTTTGAATTAGAGAGATGTTGGTTACTGACAAAGTATGTGTGCCATTTCAGCACCCTTAAGATGGTTGTGCCATGTTCATCATTGCAGTATCTCATAGGCACTGAAGCTGGCTAGGACTGCTGTTTGCTTCCCCTCCTTTGGAAGTTTTCATAATAAAGCCTCTAAAATAATTTAAAATTGCTGTCATTTTAAATCTTTTTTTGTTTTGTTTTGTTTTGTTTTGTTTTGTTTTGTTTTGTTTCGAGACAGGGTTTCTCTGTGTAACCGTGCCTGTCCTGGAACTCACTCTGTAGACCAGGCTGGCCTCGAACTCAGAAATCTGCCTGCCTCTGCCTCCCAAGTGCTGGGATTAAAGGCGTGCGCCACCACCGCCCCATGCCATTTTAAATCTTGATAAGTCTTTTTGATGAAAAATTCTAGTTCTTTATTTTGACTTTGGCTTTAGTTTGATGTTGGAGAATGAACTCTGTGTGCCTGCTAAGCAAATGTTCTAACACTGGATTATGCCCTCACCCGGCGTTAAGAAAGTGAAATGAAAATTTATATCAGTTGAAATATGTATGTTGCTGATCAGAATAACAAAAATGATTATGTTTATAATCATTTTGAATAAAATGAAATTTTTAATTTAAGAGTGAGTGTACAATATAGAGTTATATTAAGTTAATATGCATATCAATTTCATTTTTATTGTTCATATTAATAAGTAAAAGTACATGATATTCTAACTTGGCTAGGTAAGTAACCATAAAAAAATCCTATTTTTTAAATAGTAATGTCTATGAATTAAGTGAAGAAAGTCCTCACTGTATACCTAAAACATATACTTATAATCAGTATTTTTACCATATATCAGATTTTAGACTGTAATATTATTATAATCAAATAGCTATTAGTATAATCAAATATACTTCCCTCCTGCCTTGTAGAAGAATTTATTTATTTATCTGTTTTACCATATTCTTTAAATCCTGGGAATAGTAAAGATGCAACAATTCTACAATAATCAATAGATAAATGTCAACTAAGTTTTTATATTGTAATATAGACCTTGTAAATATTTAGGAATTAAATAAGAAAAAATTAAGTCAAAGAAGTTAATTTTAGAGTTTTTCATTGCTTAATGGAACCATATATTTGATGGTGAATTTTCATGCGGTATATTAGGCCTTAGGATATATCTCTCCTTCATTCATGCAATGAAATGGAGACAAAAGATAGGGCCAGCTCTCCCATGCTTGCATCCTCTGGGTGGCTCACCTGCAACTTCCACAATGAGCAGAGACTGCCCTCCTGAGTACTGCAGCTGGCTAGGGTCAGGATCAGTTCTCCTGCTTTCATTTCTCTAGGCTGTGGCAGGCAGTAGAAGACCTGGCCCTGGGATCATGATGGCAGGAGAATTGGCCTTGTCCATTATCACTTGCGGGACTTAGGAGAGTGGGCTCTGCACCTCATCTGGGCAGCAGTTAGAACTGGCCATGGATGTGGGTATTGCAGATAAGCCAGCTCTGAGGACATGAGCACAGGAGAGCCAACCTTGCTTCTTGTCATCAAGGGAGAGATCCTCTTCTGTTCCCCTCCTTTTGCCCTCAGCCAATTGGCAGGCAGGAGAGTTGGACCTGATGGGGTCATAAAAGCAGGAAAGTTCTCCCTTCTCCTCACCTGCTATAGCACTTAGGAGAGTAGGCCCTCCCTCTTGTCTGTTGTGTGACAGTGTGGACAAGGGAAAGATGACTTCCTCTACCTTTGCCCCTTGCTATGTTTGGAAGGCAGGAAAGCTGTCCTTTGGTTCACAGGAACAAAAGAGCTATCCCTGCCTCTCACCTGCTGCAAAACTCAGAAAAGAAGACCCTGCAACATGCAGCATAATAGAGCTCCTCCTGGTTGTGGGGGTTGCAAGTGTGTTAGCCATGAGGGCATGAGTGCAGGAAATATAGCCCTGCATTTTGTCTGCTGAGCAGTGGCCTCAGTAAGGGAGAGACCCTCTCATGCCCTCCCTCATCCCTCACCATCTATGACATATGGGAGAGCTGGTAATGACAGTGGGACAACTGGCCATGTCCCTCACCTGCTGCAATACTTGGAACCTCACTTGCGCAACAGGATAGAGCTGTCTCCGGTTTTGCATGTTGTGGGTAAGCCCACCCCCCGAGATCATGAGAGCTGTTGGGCTGACTTTATGAGACTCAGATCCAGGATTGTGAATGGCCTACCTCAACATCTGCCTCATTGATGATGCATTGCTGGAGTGCATGAAGTGACCGGTTCTATAGATCCAAACCTATAGGATCTCCAAGACATAGGGAAATAACCAGATATCAGAAAGAGTCCCAGTAGGGTTCAAGTACTGATAGAGTAGCAGAAGTCAGAGGCTTCACAGCAAACCAATAAGTCATTGCAATTAACATTTGCAAGCAAAGAGGTATAGACACACTGTGACACACTACAACTTGCATAATGAGATATTTTTCTCTGTTGTGGAGGGGAGGTTACAAGAGTTTAGGGTAGGTACCAGGGGATGGGGAGATGAGCTGGATTGGTGTACATGGTGTGAAATTCACAGAGAACTAAGAAAAAGTAAAATGGAAAAAGTAGAATATAATTAATTTCCTTTTAAAACTATAAACCAAAACAACAAAATTATTCTTCTAAAGTTTTAGTAAATTTATAAATGATATAAAATGATTTTTAAATATATTATGAATGAATCTATAATATAATCATTAATTTATGATAAAAGAAATATATGATTTGTGAGAAAAAATAAACATGATCAGAAAAGTGACATGTTCATAAGATAAAAGGAGCACACATTAATATTTAAACGTGGATTAGTAATGATTAGTTATTTTAGAAAAAAGCAATATATTTCTTCTCTAAGTCTGAATATGTAGTCATAAAAATAACAATTACTTGTTCCATTTTATGGTTTTTTTTTCAAAGATATACTGTTCATTTAGACCAGGTAAATAAACCTTTTGCTTATTACCTTTGAAATAGTGTTATATTAAGTTACAAACTGATACTTCAGAGGAGGTATTGAACAAACTGTTTATTCTTATTAAGGATTCTTAACACAGACAGAAGACTCTTTTCACTTTTCAATAGAATGTTTTATTATGTTACTTCCTAGTCATGAATATTATAAATTAATGGATGTTGCAGGTTATTTTATCATACTGTAAACCTTGAGATTGTCCTATTTGCATGAAAACCCTGTTTCTTGTTGCAGTGTGGCTCAGTCCTAGCACATACTTCTAATGCAAGAGCCTTCTGTTTATTATAAATGGGATGGAACAAAGTCAACAGTCACTTAAGATATGGAGCAAGTTACCAGTTAACTGGGAGTGAACATAGGAAAAAAATCAGGAAGTGAGAGTAAGACAGGAAGACAGAGAGATGCACAGGAAGTAGAAGCAGGGGACATACAATTTAAAGGGTTCTTTTAAGTAGTGTGGAGAAGGAGAACTTCCTTTTGGGAGGTCAGGTGTAGAGGAAGGTCAGTGTGTGCTTTCCCTGCTGCTCTGAGCTTTCACCCAGCATCTGGCTCCTGAATCTTTATTGGCAAAATTGAAAGTTTGAAATTTTGTTATAAATAACAGATAGATACATAGATAAATATATGACAGATAGATAGATGATAAATAGATAATGGACAGACAGATAGATGAAAGATAAATGATAATAGATAGATAAATTGATGATAGATGATTAAATACATAGATTATATAGATGATAAGTGTGATGACTATTCCTGGTTTTCAACTTGACTACATCTAGAATGAACCACAATCCAGAAATGGAGGGCATATCTGAGATCCAGATCTTGAGACAAACTGGTCATGGAAAGCTTAGGCTCAGACAAGGTAGTACATGCCTTTAATCCCAGGAGACAGAGGCAAACAAATCTCTGAGTTGAAGACCAGCCTGGGACAGACCAAGCTCCAAATTCAGATATGGTGGTACACACCTTTAATCTGGGCTGTACTTTCTGTTGGCGGCCTACATATGAACAATGGGAAAAGGAAGTGTTCTTCCTTTCACTTGCAGTTACTTGACAGCACATTCACTGGAACCTACTTCTTCAGGATTCAAGTTTATAGAGAAGACCAGCTGAAACCCCTAGCTTCTTGAGACTGAGCAACTACTAGATTCCTAGACTTCCCATTTACAGCTGTCTGTTGTTGGGTTAGTTGGACTGCAAACTGTAAATCATTCCAAACATTTCCCTTAGTGTAGAGAGACATTCCATAAGTTCTGTGACTCTAAAGAATCCTGACTCATACAATAGATTATATAGAGATAGAGATAGAAAATAGATGAATAAAATAGACAGATAGATAGATGAGTGATAGATGATAGATAGATGTTAGAAGGATAAAAAGAGAGACAGATAATAGATACAGAGATGATCAATAGATAGATAGATAGATTAAATAGATAGATAAATGACAGACTAGAGATAGATGATATATAGATAGATGATAGAGCCTATTAAGGCTTCCTTCAATAATGTCCTCAGTGTCTTTTCTTTATGCTTAGGTTCTTTCTTTTCCTGAGATTAACCATTAAATGTGATGAGTTATTTACTAATTTTTGGGTTAGAGATTGTGAAAAAGATAAACAATACTTAATTCCCTTCTTATTCTAAATTTACACATAGCTGAATTCAAAATATATATCTACTGGCATGTTTGCCTGTTCATATAATATCTAAAGCAAGAAAGAACAAGAAAGTGGTATCTTTTTCATTTTGGCTTTCTCTTCTATAGAGAGTTCCAGTTTTTCTGACCTTAGAACCTTACACTGAATCCTAGATACCTTAAGAGTTTCTTTAATTCCTCAGAGTTGTGACTGGGCTTAATTATGACCTTCAAAAGTGGGAATAAGACAACTGTGAAATGGAAGATGAAAAGAGAATTTATATAATTGAAGAAGAGCTCCTCGACTCTGCTATGTTTTATTGGAGTATCTGTTATCACCTCTGGCAGAAACAGAGATAGTTTGCCTGCAGTTTCTTAAGAGCCACACTTAAAGAACTTGCTTAAGTCAAAGTTGTACCGTGTGACCAAGTGGGGAACAACCTGTTGGTAGAGGCAAATTACCTGAAGCATAAAGGCTTTCATAAGAATGGTGTCTGCATCATCTGCACCAAATGGAAATAGCATGCATTAGAACAAATATTGACCCTTTGTCACCATTCAATTCAATAATCAAACCATAGTAATATATTTTGAAGAAGTGTTTATCAAAAACAATATTTTACAATAGTAAGCAGGCAAAATTTGTTTTAGACTGTCATTATATTATCTGATGTTTACTTTTCTTATATCTGTATGTGCATGTATTTGTGTGCTTGCGATACAATGGCATTAAGACTGTCATTAAACAGGTAGGTTAAGATAACTATTAGAATAATAGTATGATACTTTAACAGTAGACTGTCAAGGAACTTTAGAAACAAGTACATTTGGAATAAAGATCAGACATTAATAACTTAAAGTTTTTCAAACACAAATAGCTTTAAGAAAGCTTTCATAGCAACACAAACAAGGACCTATATTAATAAAGGAAGACTCAAGATAGAAAAGATAAAGGACTTGTCCAAGTTATCATTATTATTAGTAAAGAACTTGAATCAAGATTAAAGCATTTTAGTTAAGATTTACATATTACACAGCATTCTATGTAATTTCTTCTCACCTGTGAGAGACTCAGTAAAAATTTATGAGACCTCTGGATTCATCTTGAAAAACTGTACAGATGGAGATTATTGTGATCATACCTTGTCACATATTTTTCATTATAAAAGTACTAAAAGGGGCTAGGGATGGAGTACATTAGATAAAGAGTACTTGTTTGGGAATAATGAGGACATGAGTGATAAATTGTTTATATATAAGAAATGTAACAGAAGCCTTTTAGGAGTTGTTTTCAGAAAATATTTTCAGATGTGATCCAGAAGATGGAGCACACAGGGCTATCTCAAAATTTGCTGATAGCATCAACTCTTTCAAATTGTGAAATGCCAAAGCAGTATTATCTTCAGAGATTGTGAGAGTATGCTAAAAACAGTGATTCAGCCTGAATTTCAAAAACTGAATGGCAGAATACTAGATAAAATAGAATAATAATGCAAACATTACTTGTTTATTACAGTTAAAAATCTGTACACAAATATTTTTTTGAGAACCAGTTAAGCATATTGCACCAGGTTGGGTGTTGGATGGTCATAAGATATATATCATAGTTGCCAGTATTTTGGGAAAGGGAGAACAACTTAGCCTGAATAATCAGGTAACAAGTTCTATTTTTAAGAAAAAAACCGAGCAGAGGAGTGGGCGCCTTTAGGCAGGCTCATATGGGCATTGTTAACAGTTGCCCACCCGCCAGTCAGCCTGCCTATGGCCATGTTCCGCCAGCGGCTGTGCTTGCCATCCATCAGACTGCTAGAGCAGATATCTCCTGTAAGAAGCTCAGAGAACTCAAGAGAGTCAGTGTCTACCTCTACCCCAGAGCACAGCAGAGACCACTGGGTCACACTCCAGGGAGGCTGTCAGCACAGAATCCATTGGCAACAGGGAAACTGTAGTGAGTGAGCTCAGGGAGGCCTTTTGGATGCCATGTGGTGGCTACAGGTCACTTTCGATTGTTCCCACCCTGAAGTTTAATATGACCACATCACAGCATTCATGAGCAACCATTAGTTCTGGCTCACTGAAGTCTACTGAAGAGTTCCCAGCATCAGCTCTCTACTTCAGTGAAAGACATTGTGAACAGCCACCTGGGAACAAATGAAATGTTCAAAACCTCCTAGATGTCTTAAGACGTGTCCTGGGGCAACTATGAACACTCCAGCAAAGTACTGGGATTCCAATTACAGAAACATACTCAGCTGCAGCCAAAGATGTCTTAGAAGTCCAAGGCAGTCCATTTATTAGCACCTTACTGCCATGTCCAGTGGGCCTTGTTCTACAGCAAGAGTTCTGACCAGCACAGCTGCTGCCGAGCCTCACTTAGAACAGAGAGCACTGCCAGAGCCTGACAACAAGCAAGTGAATGAGAGATCTGAGCTATACTACGATCCATTCCTTCAGCCTCCTCCCAGCCAAGACAGAAGGCAGAAGCCACCTCAAGGAGAATCAGAAGTAGCTCTGGGCTGGGTCCAGGACTCTTCTGTTTGAGGAGACCTGTGGGTTAAACTTGACTAGCTGCCTCCTTCTGTTTCTGGAAGTCTGTAGCTCCAGAGCATGTGTGGGCTCCTTTCCTCCTGACCTTGGATCTGTCATCAAGACAATAATTTCCTGTGCCAATGAGTTGGGACATCAAGATGCCCTGAAAAGGAAAGCTGTGTACCCTGACTCAAGGGACAGATGCTCTGTGGCTTCTAAGAAAGACTCAGGGGAATGGGGTCACCTCTGGTGTGGACCCCAGGTACAGTGCAGACAAGGAGACTGGCCTGTATGCCACATTTATCTTTAGGCCAAACAATGGTGCCCACCTTCAGCCTACCCTTTCCAGTGCCTAGTGCCTGTGGAGTTGGGTGTTTGCTTTCTCCTGGTTCCTTCTCAAGGAAGACAAGTGGATTGACCTCCTGACTCAAATCCTGTAGGACTGATGCTTTCATGGGGCAGCTCCCAGAAACACCTAGATGAGGCTGTTTCCCTGCATCTGGGCCTGCAGTCATTTAGCTTTAGACCTCCAAAGGGTTCCTGGCACCTGCATACTGGTAGCACCCAGCTGGCCTGTCAATATCTCACTTCGGCCACATGATCTGGTGGAACCTCCTCTTTCTTGTATCTGGCTGGTGCAGACACTTGTGTGTCCTAATGCCCCATCTGTACACTGCAGTGAGTGGTGCATTCCTCTTAAACAGCTGCAGCCATGGCCTGTTGTGTTGTAGCAGATGTTTTCTTCAGTCTGGTGTTTCTGTTTGACATTTGTTAATGCTTACATCCATGTAATACGCTTGGTGCTGTGTCAGTATTGTGCACATTGGACTAGACATTCTGCTTGGTTGTGTACTTGGTGGCTTCCTTCATATGTGATTCCTCTGCTCCATGAATAGCGGTACTGATGCTCCACGTTGCCTTCCAGTTGCTGCCATTGTTTTGAGAGTAGATGCTGTTGGTGCTGCTCCTGGACATCTATTTGCTCATAAAAGTAAATGTGTTTCCAAAAAAAAAAAAAGAACAAAACCAGCTAATAGAACAGAGATTGGAATCTGAGGAAGCCAAAGATAGTATGAATGACACATTTCAACTGTACCTTAAAGGCTGGAAAGAGCAGGCAGGCTGGGAAGCAACAGACCAGAAAGCTACAAAATGCATGATTTGTTCTGCTTTGATTTGTTTTTCAAAGATTTTTTTTCTCTAAATATAATGTTATCCATAAATGAAACTTAAAAGTCAGATTAAGTCCAGTCTCATCCTTAGCTTTGTTGCAGACCGCATGCTGTGGCCTTCTCTTCTTCTCTAACACCATATCTAACAGATCACACAGAAGCATTCCCTGGGAACCCACCAATCATGCCAGCCAAGGAGCCAGGTAGGTGATCTTCAGACAGTTACTCTTTTCAGACAGCCTCGCTTACCTCCTCCAATCCCTTCCCTTGGTCTCAGCTAACAACTTCCACAGGCACTATCTGGAAACCAGTAAGCCATGCTGGCCAGAAAAGCAAATATGCTAAGGAAGCAAGTAAGCAATCTTCAGATATTGACTCCCCCACCTACCTTCCAAACCCAATATTTTTGACAAAATCATAGTCTTATTCCTAGCTTTGTAGCAAACAAACACCTGCTGCCTCCCCTACCTCTCTGCCCTCATTCTTAGTGGACAAAGCATATCCTGATAGAACACACTGCTTTCCTACCTCCTGTGGACCCCTTATCACACCTTCCTTCTAACCCATCTCCATCTCTAAGTGTCAACTCCTAATAACAAAAAATATATTTAACTTGAATTCCCAGTACCTACTGGGAAAAAGGATGGACAGGATCCAAGAAGAATTTCCTACAGGCCAACCCATAGCCACACAACTCAAAAGACTACAGAGACTAGGGAATGGATCACTCAAACAATGTCAAGACCAGATATTCGTACTTAGAATTACAATTATTGCAAACACAGAAGCCTATATGTCAGCATAAAAACATAATCAAGAAATCCAGAACAATATGTCTCCACTAAAGACAAGTAACCTACGACAGTAGGCCCTGAGAGGTCAATATAGTTAAAGTGCAAGTAAAATGATCCTTAAAGGGGAAATGAATACATCTCTTGAAGAAATCTCTTGAAGAAAAATAAAAACAGTAGAAAGAAATGCGAAAAAAAATTTTAAGACTTGAAAGTGGGAATATAATCAAGAAAGAAAACCCAAACTGAAGGACAACTGGAAATGAGTAGTTGAGGAACTCAAGCAGGAACCTCAGAGGCAAGCTTCACCAAGAGATTATCAGAGATGGAAGAGAGAATTGAAGAAGCATTGAACACAAAATAGAATAAATGAATACTATAGTCAAAGTAAGTGTTAAATATGAATAAACACAGGCCTAAAGCATGTATGAAATCTGTGACACTATGAAAAGAACACATCTATGAATAACAGATATAGAGAATGGAAAATAAACCCAGATCAAAAGCACAAAATATATTTTCATCAAAATCATAGTAGAAAATTTGTTCCAAAAGAAGTAGGTGCCTATTAAGTTACAAAAAGCATACAGAACTTCAAGTAGACTACAACAAAAAAGTCTTCTCAGTACATAATAATCAGTATATTCAACATACAGAATAAAGAAAGAATACTAAACTCCACAAAGACAAAAGCCAAATACCATATAAAACTAGGTTTGTTAGATTAACACCTAACATTACAGTTGAGACTCTAAAAGCTAGAGGAGTCCAGATAGATGTTCTAGAAACTCTAAGATACAGCTCAGACTGGCAAACCCAGAAAAACTTTCAATCTCAATAAATGGAAAAAGAAAAACTTCTTGATAAAGTGATTTAATTAGTGTCTATCTACAAATCCAGCACTACAGAATGTACTAACAAGAAATCATACTGGCAAGTGAAAAGAAAAAACAAAAACAAAATAATGGTAATCAAAAAACACAGCTCATTGTTAACTCTAAATATAAATGGTTATAATACTCCAATAAAAACACACAGACTAACAGAATGGAATTTATAAAAAGATTCAAAACTTGTGCTGTGTCTGAAAAATCACACCTTAACATCAAGGAGAAACATCATCTCTGAGTAAAAGGATGGACAAAATATATTGCAAGCAAATACATCTATGAAGCAAGTTGGTGTACCCATTTTAGTATCTGATGAAATAGACTTTAAGCCAAAACTAGAAAGGATAGCAAAGACACTATGTATTCATCAAAGAAACAATACATCAAGAGGATATTTTAACTCTTAACATCTATTCATCAAACACAAAGATACCCATGTTGAGGAAAGAAACCCTACTACAGATTAAATCACTTATTGACCCTCACACAGTGATAGTGATTTCAGTACACCACTCCCATCAATAGACAAAGCCTCTAGTCGAAAACTAAGCAGAAAATTAAATTAAGTCCACACACCTATGGACAACTTATTTTTGATGAAGAAAACAGAAATACACTGTGTAAAAAAGACAACATCTTCAATGAACAGTACTGCTCAAATTTGATAGCTGCATGTAGAAGGGTACAAACTGAACAGATATATACTTATTACTTTGAACAAAGTTCAACTCCAAATGGATCACAGACCTCAACATAAAGCCAGATACACTGAACATGATAAAAGTAAAATTAGAGAATAGTTTTTGAACTCCCTGGTGTACACACACACACAACACACACACACACACACACACACACACACACAAACACACACACAGACAAGAATTTCTGAAAAGAACACCAATAGTCCAGACACAAAGAATAACAATTAATAAATACAATTTTATGAAACTGAAAAGCTTCCGTACAGTAAAGAACACCAATGCTCAAACAAAATGGCAGCCTGCAAAAGATTTTTAACAACTACATATCTATAGAGGGTTATGTCCAAGATATATATAGAACACAAAAAACTAGACAATCGAATTAAAGCAATCCAATTAAAAATGGGGTACAGAACTAAACAGAGAATTCCAAGAAAAGGAAACTCAAATGGATGAGTGTGAAAGTTCTTCAGAAGCATGGAAACTGATATAAACTCGAGATCTAGCTTTGCCAGTTTTAGAGATATACCCAAAGGATCCTTCATCCTACTAAAGCACATAGATAAATGTTCAACATCGTTAGTCATTGAAGAACTGCAAATCAAAAGTACTTTGAGATTTCATCTTACAGTAGTCAGAATGGCTAAGATCAATAAAACAAAAGAAAACACATGCTGGTGAGAATGGAGAGTAGTGTAAAACCATATCCACTGCTGGTGGGGGTAAAAACTTGTATAGACACTTTGGAAATCAGTGTGAAAGTTTCTCAGAAGCATGGAAACTAATATAACTCAAGATCTAGCTTTACCAGTTTTAGGGATATACCTAAAGGATTCTTCATCCTGCTATAGAGACATGTGCTCAATACATGTTAATATTGCTTTCCTATTCGTAATAGCCAGAAACTAGTATTAATTTTTAATAAATCCCATGGTGGAATTACTACCTACCTCAATGGTTTATGTTCCCAAATGAAAGATATATACAATCTTTTTATTTTCATATGCCTTATGCAGCACAATAGCTTGACTCTATGTTACTACAATCTACCACCCATTGACAACTCTGTGTTACTACTTACTAATTTCTATGTTCCATCTATGCTGCTCCAGACCCAATTGAGCAGGCCTTTGGGCAGTGCTCTCTCTCCTGTACACACCTCAGGCATGGTATCTCTTTTCTTCATTCTCTTCCCTGTCCCAAACCCAGGGAAACCTAAAACCTTACTCTTTTCTCTTCTCCTCAGATATTGACTACTTGCATCTTTATTTATCAATCAGGATTAATTTCGGTCAGGTTCCAAGAAGCTATGTGTAGACTCCCTTGCACTTGGGGGACACAGTTAGCATTAGAATACAAACAGTTACACTGGAAATAACTTAGGTGTCTGTTAGGGATTAGTGGATAGAGAAAATGTGGCACATTTATAAAATCTAATATCACTAAGCCATTAAAAAAATTAAATCATGGTCCTCCGAGTCCTCTGAGGCAAGCCCAGCTGCCGTGACCTGAGTGCTCTCACCCGGAGCTCTATTATCCAGCCATCTCTCCACCAGACCTGCAGAACAAGAAACACATAAGTCACATCACTTCCTTCTACTCAATCTCTTGCCCATGGAGTCATCTGGAGCACACCCAGATGCTGGGAGACTTTACTGATCCCTAAGTTCCATTGTTGAGCAGAAGGCTGCCCACTGGAGGCCTACTGCACAAGGAACATCTAGGTTAGACCTAACTCCCTATACCTGCTACACCAGGAACATTTAAATAGACCTAACACCCCATAGGAAATAGAAACAGTCATTAAAACTCTCCCAACCAAAATAAAAAATAAAAAAGCCAGACAGTTTTAGCTCAGATAAATATTCAAGGAAGACCTAATAACAATAGTCCTCAAACAATTTCACAAAATAGAAACAGAAGGAACACTGTCAAACTAATTCTACAAGGCCATAGTCATCAGTACCTGAACCACACAGACTCAACAAAGAAAGAGAGTTTCAGAACAATTCTCCCATGAACACTGATGAAAAATTACTCAATTAAAATACTCACAAACCTAATTTAAGACATGACAACAGAAACTGAGGAAATTTTAAAAATTATCGGATCCACTACAAAAGCCTATACTCAACAAAACTGGAAAATCTAGATAGAATGGATGATTTTTGAGATAGATACCACACCAGAAGTAAATCAAGAGCAGGTAAATTATGTAAACAGGCCCATATCCCCTAAGGAAATAGCCGAAGTCATTTAAAAAAAAAAAAAGGCAAATGGTTTTAATGTGGAATTCTATGAGACCTTCAATGAAGGGCTAATACCAACATTCCTCAAATTAATCCATAAAATAGTAATAGAGGGAATGCAACCTAATTGATTCTATAAAGCCACAATTACTCTGATACCTAAACCATACAAGGATCCAACCTAAAGAGACAACTTCAGACCAATTTCCCTTATGCAAAAATACTCAATAAAATTCTTGCACACTGAATCCAAGAACACATCAATACCATCATTTACCATGATCAAGTAGGCTTCATCCCAGGGATGCAAGGTTGGTTCAAGATATGAAAATCCATTAACGTAATCCACTATATAAACAAACTCAAGGGAAAAAATCACACTATCATCTCTTTAAATGCAGAAAAAACATTTGACAAAATACAACACCCCTTCATGTTCAAGGGCCATATCACAACATAATAAAAGCAATTTACAGCAAACCAAAAGTCAATATCGAATTAAATGGAGAGATATTTGAAGCAATCCCATTAAAATCAGGGACAAGACTAGGATGCCTACTCTCCCCATATCTATGGAATATACTACTTGAAGTTCTAGTTAGAGCAATAAGACAACAAAAAGATATCAGTGGGATACAAATTGACAAAAAAGAAGCAAAGGTACCATTATTTTCTGATGATATGATAGTATACATAAGTGACCCCAAAAATTCTACCAGAGAATTTCTACAGCTGATAAACAACTTTAGCAAAGTGGTTGGACATAAAAGTAACTCAAATAAATCAAGAGCTTTCCATTATACAAATAATAAACAGGTTGAATTGAAATTAGGGAAACAATAGCCTTCACAATAGTCACAAATAATGTAAAATATCTTGGGTCAACTCAAGCCAAACAAGTGAGGAATCTGTCTCTCAAGTGAGAGATCTGAGTCTCTCAAGAAAGAAATTGAAGAAGATCTCAGAAAATGGAGAGATCTGCTTTTTTGCAAAGGGCTTGCCACCAGATCACAGGTGTTGTGAAAGCCACCACTAATTCAAAGCAAAAATGGGAAAGGAAAAGACTCACATCAACATCGTTGTAATTGGACACGGAGATTCCAGACTCACAGCAACATCGTTGTAATTGGACATGGAGATTCCAGCAAGCTCACCACAACCACCACCTCATCTACAAATGTGGTAGAATCAACAAACGAACCATTGAAAAGTTTGAGAAGGAAGCTGCTGAGATGGGAAAAGGTTCCTTCAAGTATGCCTGGGTCTTGGACAAACAGAAAGCTGAGTGTGAGCATGGTATCAATATTGATATCTCTCTGTGGGAATTCAAGATCAGCAAATACTACGTGACTATCATTGATGCCCCAGGACACAGAGACTTCATCAAAAAAATGATTACAGGCATATTTCAGGCTGTTTGTGCTGTCCTGATTGTTGCTGCTGGTGTTGGTGAATTTGAAGCTGGTGTCTCCAAGAATGGGCATGCTCTTCTGGCTTACACCCTATGTTTTTGACTGTGGGATGGCAACCCCATCTCTAGAATTGTTCCTGTCTGAAAGAACCACAGGGACAAAAATATAGAAGAACCTGAGGAAAAGGAGGTCCAGTGACAGGCCCAAATTGGGATCCAGCTCAAGGAGAGGCTCCAAGGCCCAACACTATAACTGATGCTATGGTGTGCTTACAAACAGGAGCCTAGCATGACTGCTCAGAAAAGCCCAACAATGAGCCAAAAGACTCAGATGCAGATATTTATACCTATCCAATGAACAGAAGCCAGTGACAGCTGTGGTTGAATTAGGGAAAAACTGGAAGAGGCTGAAGAGGAGGGCGACCCTATAAGAAGACCAGCAGTCTCAACTAACTTGGACCTCCAAGATCTCTCAGGCACTTAAGCCACCAACCAGGCAGCATACACCAGGTGATATGAAGCCCCCAACACATATACAGCAGAGGACTGCCAGGCCTGGACTCAGTCAAAGAAAATGTACCTAACCCTCAAGAAACATGGGGCCCTAGGTAGCAGGGAGGTCTGGTGTTGTGGGGACTGGGAGTGGGGACATCCTCTAGAAGATGGGGTGGGGGAGGAGGTATGAGATGAGGAATAGTCAAAGGGTGGACTGGGCTGGGGATAAAGACTGGACTGTAAAAAATGTTTAAAGAATAAAAAAAAAAAATCAGTCACCATAATCAAGTATGAAAATCTCCCAGTGCAACCCATCATATACACAAACTGAAAGTAAAATAATCACATGATCATCTCATAATGTAGAATAAAAATTCTTAACCTAGTCCCAAAAT
>NW_022196897.1:11421862-11424535 GCF_008632895.1 Mastomys coucha
GGTCTATCGTGAGTCATTGGGTGGTCGCGCATCCCGAGACTTGAGTAAGGATCTCCCCAGTTCCGGGGTCTTTCAATATGACAAAGCCTTTAAAAAAATATCCAAAGCCCTGCCGCGGACCAGGATTTCTTACGGGGTCCCTTGTTCCACGGGACTAGGAGTTCTGGCCAGGTGGGCACGGGATTCGGCTTTTGACAAACAGACTAGACACGAGTAGTGTAAGGTCTGAGTGTATTTCTTTAAAAATGACATGAGGTTTTTACAATCATTGTAAAAGAGAAATGAAAAATCTGGCAGCTCAACAGTCGAGGTACATCTGAGGCTATCTGAAACATACTGGGTCTAAAGCAGTAGCTATCTCCTCTGAACTGGTGCTGCATCCCCCGGGCCCAGAGTGTTTGGACCCGGGGGAATGCGGGAGATACATGAATCTGAGTGCTAGCCCATCTAAGTTCTAGTGCTAGTCTTGCATGTGAGACTAAGTCCTTCTTCCCCCAGTCCTAGTGCTAGACTGAAGTCATGTAGGCAAAAATGACCCCCACACCCAGGTCAGCAGGGTCTGGTAGCTAGGTGAGAAGCAGGAGGAAGAGGGGTGGAGCCCTCCCTGTTGAGGTATTCTTATGCTAATTCTCTGGTTCTTGCTGGAGGCAGGCAGAGGGGAATCCCTACCTAACACTTTCAGCTAATGTCCTACCTAGAGTGAGAGAAACCTTTCAATTACTCTCTAGTACTTAAAACATTAAACTAGGATAGTTGGAAACATTGATGTAGGTCAGGAAGCAATGTCTGAATTTTCTCTTGCTAGCTGTGAAGAAATGATATCTTGGTGAGTTCCTAGCACACCAGTACGAGGACATATCTGGGCTACCTCTGAGTTTGGGGTGCCAGGCGACAATGCAGAGGTAGGAGACTGACTTTCCTTGAAGATTAAGCCTCAAATACCGATGTCACGCAAAGTGTGCGTGGCAAAGCCCCTTTATAATAAATATCTAGAAGCCATCAAGGATACAAAGTACATACCTCAACATAATAAAAGAAATACACTGCAAGCCAGTAGCCAACATTCAATTAAATAGAGAGAAACTTAGAACAATTCCACTAAAATCAGGGACAAGACAAGGCTATCCACTCTCTCTGTGTATATTCAATATAGTACTTCAAGTTTTAGCTAGACAACTAAAAGAGATGAAGACCATGTTAATTTGAAAGGAAAAAGTCAAAATACCACTATTCACAAATGATATGACAGTATATATAAGTGATTCTCAAAACTCTGGTAGAGAATTCCCACCAATGAAATTCAACTTCAGCTTAGTGGCTGGTTACAACATTAACTCAAAAAAGTCTGCAGCCCTCCTTTATTATACAGACAAATAGTGGGCTGATGAAGTACAAGTTTCTAGATATGTCAGGTGATGCAGTTGCACATGGTATTTTCCTAAGGCAAGACCCATGAAAAGACATGTGATGTTTAGAAAAAGAATAAATAGGACTCAATGGATAGTGATGGCGCATGTGTTTCCATAGCTAGCTTTCTTCATTGAAAGAGGCATGGCAGAGAACTTCTCCTGGTATCCAAGTTGATTCAGAGCACTTTCACTGACTCATGACGATTTGGTAGAGGCCTGGCTATTTCTGCTGGATCATGCCACCACTGCTGATTCATGTTTGCTATCCTTGTTAGCATCCAGAACCTGCCTGCAGCAGATATGTGGGTTGGTCCACAGACCTGTCACCAGGGCAACGGCCACCATATTCCCAGAATCCATTGGGTTCAGCTCCCACCTTTACCTGCATTACTACGTCACCACGCATATAAATATATGGGTAGTTCCCTCCATCTTTCTCTCTCTCTCTCTCTTTCTTCTTCTCTCTCCCCCTTCTCTCTTCCTGCGCTGCTACCCCCCTACCCCCCTTCCAATTAAACCTCTTACACATGAAACTGCCTGGGCCTGGTGTCTGCAGACGCTTCCTACCGCGACCCATCATTTTGGTGCCGAGCCCCGGGACACGGCAGTTTGCGTCTACCGACCGGCTCCTCACCGCTGGGGCAGACAGGGTGCACGGCCACGTGGAGCGGCCGCTGGGACCCCAGCTGCCAGGTAGAGCGGCTCCCGCTGCTGCAGCCGCTGCCGCCACGCAGGGAGCGCTCCCAGTACCACTACTGCAGCTGCCACCGCTGCTGCGCTCCCAGTACCACCACAGCGGCTGCCGCCGCTGCTGTGCTCCCAGTACCACAGCGGCTGCTGCTGCTGCTGCTGCGCTCCCACTACCACCGTAGAGGCTGCTGTTCCGTGCGGAGAGCACCACTCACCTAGAGACTGCTCACCACTTCTTGCTAGAGACACCAGACGCCGCGGGACACAACAAACCTACAGCCAAGTGCCGCCAGACTACGAACTCTTAACCACGTGAGCCGTACCCTACTCAGACACCACTCAATTCAGTTCCATGTTTTCCATTTACCAGATTGCTCATAACCAGCCGCACACACACCGGCATATTAATTAATAGGATCAGTCAGGGGGAAGACCTCCAGATTTCAAGATAAGGTCTGGCCAACCTTCTCTGGAATTGATGGAATACAGCCCCCCCTTGACATACGCATTAGGACTTCTGCCACTGGGTGCCCCTTCCCTCGGAAATAACTCTCACCCCTAATACTTACCGGGC
>NW_022196897.1:11430147-11433166 GCF_008632895.1 Mastomys coucha
CTTACACATGAAACTGCCTGGGCCTGGTGTCTGCAGACGCTTCCTGCCGCGACTCAAAACCCATCAATCCTGACACTATTGAACTGGACCACTGGTATTCTGACAAATGGAGATTGGAATTGCCTCAAAGAACTACTTCTAAACAGGTCCACACCCCTTTCTTCTGTTTACCATCATTTCTCCCCTGCCTTTCTGCTGGGGACAGCATATACCATGACAGGGACTGCCCACAGCAGGAAGGGATGGAGACATTTCAGAAGCCTGTGGCAGCTCCGGATGCCATCTGGGACCCTAAAAAGCAGAAGATACATCCCTCCAGGAGATCTGCCATCAGAAAAGAAATAAGGGTCTGCCCACAGCAGGCTGGATTGAGACGTCTCAGTAGCTCGAAAAAAAAAAAGTTGTTCCCATTTCTCCTAACCTCCTTAGCCCTGGACAAAAGCTGTATGGATTTCATTTGTGCATGGCTGCTTTTCAGTTGGCCTTGGTGTTCATAATTATTCTATTATATGTCTTTCCTACTCTTTTCTCCTTCTGCTCTGGTGACTTCTGTGAAACTAGATGTTCCTTGATGTAATGACTCTTAAACAATCAATAATTGAGGCATAGGGGCATAGCACAGCACAATCCTAATGGTCCAGGTGCATGCTGTGTGTTCTCATATTGGAAACAATGCAATAACTGCAGAATGGTAGTTTCAGATTAATGTTTGACTTGCAAAGAAAGTTGAAGAGATTGTTAGAAAACAAAACAGAGCCAGCATTGGGACCCTGAGAAAGGAAAATTTTAATGAAGTTATGAAAGGAGTTTTGCACAACATTTGAGAGAGGTTCCTGGTCTCTTTTGGATATGTATGGAAAAGAAAGTATAGAATGCATAAAACCTATAAATTAATAAAATGAAGTTAAAACATTGGAACTCTTAGGAGTGTCATTGTGTGCAATGTGCAGGAGCAGAAGGCTAGCAGAACTGATGATTTAAGGGTTAACTTGACTTTTTCTGGTCAAAAAAAAAAGCCTGGCAGCTTTGCCCATGTCATTAACCATTAGGGGTTCACAGGAAAATGCATGTAGCTGGCCTTTGAGCTCTGAGCTCTGAAGTATAATAAGTCAAAAGTTAAAGTTTAAATAATAAGTTTTCAATTATTATTATTTTAGCCATGGAGCTGAGAGTAGGGAATCTTGAAACTTTGGGGAAGAATTATAATTCTTGACTCTTTGTGGGATGTGGTCATTCTTTTGAATTTGATTTGGCAATGATTATACAATGTCTTTTTTCTACCAGCTTTTTGAGTAACAATAAAAGACTGGGGCAAGAAAAAGGCAAGAGGGGTGATAGTGTAGAGAGAGAGAGTGAGTGAAAAGAGAATGTGAAAAGTTAGTGTGGAGTGAGTGAGAGTGTAAGAGGGTATGGAGTATGTGTGTGTGTGTGTGTGTGTGTGTATGTGCATATTTGTGTGTGTGTGTGTGTGTGTGTGTGTGTGTGTGTGTGTGTGTGTGAGAAAGAAGAGTCCATGGAGAGTGTAAGGATGTGAGTAAAAGGAGAACACATGAGAGGAGTGTGTATGAGGTATGTGTGAAGTGTGTGTGTGTGTGTGTGTGTGTGTGAGTGAGTGAAAGGAGAGTGCACACATGTGTTTAGGAGTGTATGAGAGTTCAAAAAAAGAAAAGTGCACAGGAGAATGCAGAGTGCATTCTTGGGTGCAGCCTCAAGATGTAAGCAAGCAAAGAGGAAGAGAGAGGGAGGGAGGGAGGGAGGTTGGAGAAAGAGAGACACAGACATACAGAGAGAGAGAGAGACAGAGACAACCTCAAGCCTTGAAATTTGCCTGTCAGCTTGTACTCTAAAAAGTTGTCTGTGTTTGTTTATTATGTGCCTTCCAAGTATCGCTGCTTTCAGTTAAGAACACTGATCCTGTGTCGAGGCTGGACCCCAACACCTTTCAATGGTGGGCTAGAAGGGGGGGTTTGAAGCATTTGAAAACCCTTATTAATAGTAGGTTTTAGAAAATTTAAGCCTACAGGCTAAGAAAGACATTAGTGAAACAATACCTTGTACGATAATAATATGAAATAACTTGGTATAACTCAAACCAAGAAAGTGAAAAAACTGTGTGACAAGAACTTCAAATCTCCGAAGAAAGAGAGTGAGGAAGATATTAGGAGATGGAAAGATCACTCCTGTTCATAGATCTGTACAATTAACATAATAAAATAGTCATCGTGCAATCTACAGATTCAATGTCACTACTGCCACCAGCCTGCCACCATCAATGGAACTTGGATGGCCAAAAGCCTGAGAACCCCTCTGCCCCAGCCTTGTTGCAGGCCTATGGGCCTCCGAAACCAACTTGGCTTTTCCACCCCTGGAGTGGTGCCTCAGCCCTTCTCTACAGCTCAGCACTCACCCTGGTGCTGGTGTGGGATAACTGCTGTCGAACTCCCTGCATTCCTCAAGTGGCCATGCCCTGTGGCAAGCAGATGTGCACCCACAACCCTCTAACATGTCATCCTCTAACAATTGGAGCAGGGGCTATTTCTCACTCTGTTGCCTGCCAATGAATCCCCTTCTCCTACCTGGACTGCCTGCTTGAGCCTCAGTGAGAAAGAAAGTGTCCTGCTGGGACTAGATGTCCCAAGGTGGGATTGTACCCAAGGGCCACCGGGCTTCCCCTTCTCTGAGGAGAAGGAGAGGACAATGGTGGGAGAGATTTGTAAGGGAAAGAGGGGTGGGCTGCAATTGGGATAAGTGAATAAAAATAAGTAAATTATTAAGAAAAAATTTTAAGAATGAAATCATGAAAGCTGTAAGTAAATAGATGGAATTATAGAAAAACAATCATCCTGAGTAAGATAATTAAGATCCAGAAAGATAAGTAGTGTATATATCCAGTTATATGTGGATGCTAGCTTTTAAAATCATTGATAAGTGTGGTGGTTTGAAAAATGTCCCTATAGGCATATAGAGAATGACACTATTAGAAGATATGGTTTTGCTGGGTGGTGGTGGCGCACGCCTT
>NW_022196897.1:11433176-11433653 GCF_008632895.1 Mastomys coucha
GATAAGATTTCAGGTTTCAAACATTCAAGTCAGTCTAGTGACTCACTTTTCTTCCTACTGTCTGTGGATTCAGATGTAGGACTCTCAGCTGCCTCTTCAGCACCATCTCTGCCTGTATTCCACCATACTTCCCACCATGAGAATAATGGACTAAACTTCTGAACTATATCCAGTTCCAATTAAATGTTTTCCTTTATAAGAGTTGCTGTAGTCATGGTGTCTCTTCATAGACTTAAAACCCTAACTAAGATAGAAGCTAGTACCAGAAATTGGGGTACTGCTGTGATAGGCCTGACCATGCTTTTGTTTGGAGGAATGTGGACTTTGGGTCATTGAATTAGAAACACAGTTGAACACTTTAAGTTTTGAGTGGAGCTTACTCAGCATTCCTAGTAGAAACACGGAAGACAGTGGTGCTGACAGTGATTTGAACTATGGAGGCCTGACTTAAGAAATTTCAGAAAAAAAAAAAAAAAA
>NW_022196897.1:11433663-11468518 GCF_008632895.1 Mastomys coucha
AAGAAATTTCAGATAAGAATTATAGTATGTGGCTTAAACACTATTCTTGTGATTTTGGTGAAGAATGTAAGTACTTTCTGATTTTGTCCAAAAATCTTCCAAAGCATAAATTGAAAAATTATAGTTTAACAGCATTGGCAGAAGAAATTTCCAGATAGCCTAGTATTAATTAACTGTGTTGCTTGGTAATTAGTGGCCATGCTTATGCAGATTTATAATGAAAAGGAGCAAGCTAAGCATGGAAAAATACCAAATGTGTAATTGGAGGGGAAAAAGGACACCAGGAAGTAGAAAGGAGCTAAGTCCTGTGTTCAAGGAACTAAATATTAAAGGAAAGCTGAATGTTCAATAGAATGAAGGAATGGTGACTTTGGGGCAAGACCTCACCTAGTTAAGCTTCCAACTTTGAAATTAAAAAAACAAAAGTTTAGAACCAGGTATGTTGGTGCATGCCTTTAACTCCATAAACTGAGGCAGCTAGATCTCTGAGTCTGAAATCAGCTGGACTAAAAATTGGGTTTCAGGACAGCCAAGGTTAGGTAGTGAAGGAAACCATTGAAATTAGAAATCTGGGAAAGATGTAATTGAATGAGGGGGCCATGTTCCAGCCCCAGCAGGCAGCATAACTTGGCAGCTTTAGCCACATTGTCCTGGCTTTAGAATCAGTGATAGAAGATAAGAATTATAGGATCCTCCTTTGCAACATAAACAAAAAACAAACAAACAAAACCAACCAACCAAACAAACAAATAAAAACATTGAGTCCAGACATGTTTTAGGGGTATCCCTGCATGAAGGCCTAGAGAGGCTATTGTGTGAAGCTGTGAAAGTGAAGCCTGGATTGCCTTGGCAACCCCAAAGTATGGGAGATGCCACAGCTTTGGAATATCTTCTAAGGAGAGCTGCTTACAGGAAGTGGAACCAGTCCAAGAAAAAGAAGTGTATTGTAATCAACAAAGCTGAAAGGAGTTGGAGATCTGAAGAATGCTTTGACATCAGACATGGAGATACAGTTTGGAGTTTGCCCATCTGTTTTTCTTCACTATGTTCCTTTTACTTTCTTCTGGATTAGTAGTGTATATCCTGTGCCATGACATGTTGGAAGTATGTGATCTGCTTTCTCATTTGGATTTTACAAGGAATTATAGTTAAGCAATTTCAGGAGTCTCAGAAATAACTTTGAACTTTGGACTTTTAAAGAGCGTTGAAATTGTGATAGACTATGGAGACTTTTGAAGTTGGACTAAATGCATTATAATATGCCTATAAGCCTCTGGGGCCAGGGAAAATATTCTCCCCATAGGCCCATACAGAGTGGCAATATTCAGTAGTGTGGTCTTGTTGAAGTAGTTGTGGTTCTGTTGGAGGGAGTATGTAACTGGGGGTGGGTTTTAAGGTCTTGGAACCTCAAGACAGGCTCAGTGGTTCACTTTCCTCCCCACTGCCTGCAGACTCAGATGTAGAACTCTCATCTACCTCTCCAGCATCACGTGTCCTAACATGACAATAAGGAAACAAACCCCTAAACTGTAAGCCAATCCCAATTAAATGTTATCCTTTGTAGGATTTGCCCTGGCCATGTGTTTCTTCAAAGTAATAAAACCCTAAGAAAATAAGGAAGCTACCATTTCTATAACCACAGAGGTTAGGTAGAGGTTAGTAGGAGAGTAAGAGAGTAGATCTCCCTAGGAGGGGGGGGGGTACCAAATACATAGCTATGGATGAGTGGTGAGGAATATTACTGGAATATTAGAACAGTAGGATCACATAGAGAGAGTTCAGAAAGAGGGGGAAAAGGGAGGGAATAAGGAGAGAGACAGATAAAACTAGGAGGCATTTGGGAAGTTGTATAGAAACCAAATAGAGTAGAAGCTTTCTATAGTACATACATACATACATACATACATACAAATCACCAAATAACTGGGGAGACAGAGCCATAAATAGACATCTTTTTTCATGAAATGAGTTTCATCTAATGGGTTTTTTTTTCCAAAAGAGTACCATGAGAACTCCAAAATAACCCAGGCTACTGTTAAGGCTAGTGATAACTTTCCACAAATTGATGGTGATATCTTACTGAACATATCACTTAAGACCACAGATGTTAAGCTGGTGCCCAGCTAGTACATGGTACTGGAAGGTACTCTCCATGCTACCAAAGAAGAAAGGCTAAACATAAACCATGGTATAATCTCGTTGATGTACGGTGTTGACCTTATTACAAGATATGCTGGTTCAGTGGTGGCAAAAAGCCTATGAGACTACCCAGCCAATATCTGATTTTAGTTAAGGCCAATTCCATGAGATGTAAGCCATAACCAATGGTTCTTAGAGTGCCTAGAACCACAAACTAGGTGTCAGGAGCAATCTACAAAAGGCTAAAAGCATACAAATGACTCTCTGAAGATGGCACAATGCATTGCCTAGTTTTCAATGGAGAATTCTGAATTGCAAGGCTTTCAGAAATCCCATCTCAGGATTGATTCTTGTAACTGATATTCCTTTCTTCTCATTATTAAATTAATCTAATACTTCTGGGCATTAGCCCACCCTATTGGGTAGATTTTCTGCAAATCAATGAAGAAGTACTCTTTTGTACAAATGGTATATAGAAAAACAAATGACTTCTTAATTCCTACTAGTTATCCTATAGAATTCCTAAAATTATACAAGTAATTTTGTGCCCTCTGTAATATGAAAACTGTAATTAGGATTTTGTAAGGCTATTTGCACTAAGATAGAAAGCAGGTGTGCAACATATTTACGATTAAGAAAAATATTCCTTTAGTCTGTGTTTATCTATTGTATAGATAATATACAATACTAGGCCGATACTTTGCCTCTTCACAACCATGTTAAATATTATAAGGATTATAGTTTTGAACTTTTAATGGATCTGTGGATCTAGTAGTAGATAATGAATGTTTAGTTAGATAACTAGTCTTAATGGAAATACATGCAAATATCTCTGTTGTTACTTCTTATTTGGTTTATAATTTGAATTTATGTTTCTACTTGTAAACTGAAAAAAAAGATGCTTAAAATACCATGTGATCTATTCTCTTGAAAAAATGCAAAAACTAGGAAAGATAAGAATAAGACAAGTAGCATAATAGAGCAGGCAGGATAGAACACAGAGGGGAGGGCAGAGCAGAGAGAGTGGAGGGAGAGCAGAAAGCAGCAGGTAGGCTTTTTCTTACCATCAGAGTTTTTTCTTAACAGTAAGGTAAGCTTCTTCTTACTGACAAAGACAAGACTTTTTTTCTTACAGACTTGGATTTCTTTCATTTAGTAATAGAAATATAGAAGCTTTTTCTTTGTCTGTACAATAATGGTTGAAGATTATTTTTCATCCAGAATGAGTGAGATCTTTCTGTCCTGATGCTTGCTCTTATGGAGCTTGCTCATGAGGATATTTGCTCCACTTACCAAATATACTTATATTCATGTGTAAGTATAGGTGCATGTATGTAAGTATACAAGATGATGAGACAGAAGGCTTGGCCTGGCCAAAGTAAATGTATGTATGAGTGAGTGTGTATGAATGTTTGTGTTTCTGTGCATATTGCTTTTATAAAAGTGCTTCATTCTGAGAGCATAACTTTCTCTAGATGACAAGAAATAAATAAACTCTCAGCCTTGGGACCTAGGGCCTTGAAGGATCTGTGGGAGATAAATCAAAGAACCTACTTCCTTATTCTTGAAACACCAAAACACACACACACCCAACATTCCACCTAACCAGCTGCTTGTTGAAAGAACCTGTGCTTAGGGGAGTCTCCCAGTAACTAAGTAGGCCAGGGGTATAGACCTAAAACCAAATATTACTGTTCTCCTAAAGGAATATAACAATAAAGTGATTCCTAATGACATTCTGTTATACTTATTGATGGTTGCCTTGCTTTGCCATCACCAGAGAAGCTTTGTCCAGCTGTGGATGAGAACAAATACAAAGACCCACAACTAGACAATGTCCAGAGAGTGAGAAACCTTGGAACATTCAGTACTAAGTAAAATGTCTCCATCTAATCTCTTCCCTTAGAGCTCAAAGAACTCTAAGAAAAATGAGACAGAAAGAGTGTAAGATAGATGGTATGGAGGACATAAAAGAAGTAAGGGCCTTCTAGACACAACATGGCTGGAACACATAGGAACTCACAGAGTCAATGGCAACATGCACAGAACCTATAGGAGTCTGTACCAGATGGGGTCCTAGAGCTTAAGGGAAAAGTAGACACATATATCCATTGCTAACCCCAAGCTATCTCCACTTAACAGCTACTTGCAAATTTATTAATAGTTTCTCCAAGGAACTGGCAAGACAAATGACTTAAGTATAGACCCTATGCCCTGCAGTATCTAGCCAACTCAACACCATGTTTAGAGGTTTTGTTTGTTTGGTTTTTTGTTTGTTTGTTTGTTTGTTTTTGTCTCAGAATGTTGTCAGGGTGATGGGGGGATGTTTGATTGTTTTGTTTGTTCTATTTTATTTTTCTAACTTACAGGTCTGTTGAATATTTATTATGGCTTAAAATTTTGACATTTTATGGGATTCCTGAGTGTGAATGTGTCTTTGTATCTAGTTGCACTTCTATTGCTTTTTTTTTTCTTGTTTGATAATATTCTGATTTGCTTTCAACTTGTTTTTTATTTTATTTTAATTATTTATTTACATTACATCTATACTGCGGTGTAGTTTCCCCTATTTCCACTCCTCCCAGCCCCTCCCAACCTCTATGCTTCTCTACATGTACTTCTCCTTAGTTTCCCTTCAAATAGAGGCAGGGGAGGTGGGAAATGGGCCTTCAAACACTGCAGAACAAATTATAATAGTTCTAGACATAAACCCTCATAATCAGGTTGGATGAGGCCACCCAGTGAGAGAAAAACTGTCCCAAGTGCAGACAAAAGAGCCAGAGTTTTCCCCACTCCTGATATTAGAGAGTCCCACAAGAACATCAAGATATGCTGCTGAAGGCCAGCTCCAGTGATGACCAGGTCAGACAGAGGAGATAAGAAGTTGGTGAAAGAGGACTGACTCAGGCACATTGGTCAGGGGAAGTCTTGCAGTCTGACTCACTGGCTGTCAGAGTTCTTCTTTATTCATATAGAACTCAGTAGGCAAGGATAGATTCATGTTGTCCCAAAGCATAGATCATATTACTTTTGACCCTGAACATGTGTTTTAACATCCTCTTGGTCAAAAGTTTAGTCGTCATTAACAGTGATAAAACAGAATTATCTTTTACAATCATTTTCTCTCATTATCCCCATAACTCAAATTTTGAGAATCTAGAGGCATATTTTGCCAAAGCATCAGAGTCCATTCTCAGGCTGATAGCTTTTGTGATTTCAAACGCACTAGACAGGAAGAAAAGTCAGCCTGGGTAGATTTTTGTGCCCCAAACACTGTTTTATCAACTTTTAATGGTCAAAATGTTAATTGTCATTAGGTCCAGGAAAGCTCTTCAGGCCAAACCTGCTTTAGTTATTATTCAATTTCTGCAATAATATAATATTTATATATTTGTAGAATTTATTTAAATGTGTAATGTTGGTATTCTTTTATTCCTTGGCCATACAATACTACAATGATCCTACATGAGCTAATTTCTCTAAGAAAGGAAGGTCTTAATACTTCATTCTTTAATTATTTATCCATACCATTCTCTCTTCATCAATATAAGGATGTGTGTATGACAGGATAACTCCAGTCAGTCTAACTTTGTTGCTCTGTCTTTTCCTCAAGGGGTATACCATATGCACCCTGAATCTTATATGCCACGTAATCACTTGACCATATAGGAAGAAGAGGCTTTTAGTCTGATGTTCTGCCAATGTCTTTAGCCCACTGAATCTTATTTACCGTTTAAGTTTACTTTGTTCTGATTGTCATTTTATGGATGTTCCAAAAGTATCTTGGAGTCAGAGCCTCATAAGGAGATCTCTGGTGACTTTATTTGAGTCATAACCTCCAACAGATAAGGAAGACCTTCAAATAGGGCCAGATAAAAATATCTCCCTAGGGCTGGTGGATAAGAGCACTGACTGCTCTTCCAAAGGTCCTGAGTTCAAATCCCAGCAACCACATGGTGGCTCACAACCACCCGTAATGAGATCTGACGCCTGCTGGAGCGAGTGGGGCCATCCTGAGTTCAGTTCCCAGCAGCCACTCACATGATGGCTCATGGCCATCTGTACAGCTACAGTGTACTCATACACATAAAATAAATAAAATAAATCTTTTAAAAAAAATATCTCCCTAAAAGCAGAGAGGGGTAATATGTTTAAGACTTTCCAGGGGAATCTTAGAAGCAGTACTCCTTAGAGAAAGCATAAATTATTCATAAGGAACTTCCTATCAATCCAATATCTCCAAGTTATACAAATAATAAAAACCTCTCAAGCACGTGGCATGCAGAGATTAAGACTGAAAGTGAAGGGTGGTACAATGGCCACTATATCATTGAGCTCAGTTTTGCTAGATCTTTTTCAAATAGCTGGTCCTGCTTATGACTTTTGATGTTTCCATTAGATATGGCTGTACCATATAATATATATTTAAAGGACCTAGTTCAGATGCATTGTCACAATTTGAGCATGAAACGTGGCAGAAACAAATTCCTCAAAACCCAGTGGAAAAGGTTCTAGTACTTTTATTTATTCATAAACAGCAAAAGGCAAATAAATGGTAAAATGGGCCCACAGTCGTTCGTTCACACATGCTCTCACTAACCTTTCCAGTCTGGCAGGCATAGCCTTAGCTCCCGGAAGCACGCAGGAAAAATGCAACTCAATGTTTCTTGCTTTGGATCCTCTGCAGCTGAGCTGCAGTGCTGCAGGCTTTGCTGTCTAAGCAATGATGTTCGGATGTTTGTGTGAGCGTCCACGTGGGGTCTACACAGATTATTTCTTGACTCCAAGTTTCTCTGTTGGACCCTGGGATCTGAGCTATTTTGCCGTGCCAGACCAGAGTTTTTAAGCTAAATTCAGCCAATTACAATTAGGGTGTTCCACACATTATTTACTGCACTTCTTTATCATTCACACGCACATACTCTCTATGGCCTGGTTTTCATAGTTATCTAGGGCTGCGGGCATGGGTTCAGGACAGTGGGCATGAATTGTTTATTACTCCCGCCCATTAATCTAATCTAATTAATTAATTAATTAGTAGATCCCACCCAGATCTATTGCCAGTATCTGCAGCCTTGGGAAGTGCAGCCGTGGCAGCCCGGGCTGGCAATTTCCACAGCTTCGGGAAAAATGCCCTCTGAGGCTATGTGTTCTTTACACACATACAGGAGTCATTATTGTCCCTTCAGTCTCTGTGAGCGCCTATGAAGTTTGCTCAGTTGATTCTATGGGCTGTGTTCTCATGGTGTTCTCAACCCTTCTGGCTCCTTGAATGCTTCCTCCTCCTCTTCAGGGTTCCCTGCCTTTGCTTAGTTTTTGCTGTGGTAGTATGTATCTGTTTTCATCCATTTCTGGATGGAGGCTTTCTTATGGCTATCCTCCCACTCCTTCACCTCTCCACCCCTCCACCCCTGCACCCTTCCACCCCTTCACCCCTCCACCTGAACCCTTCCATTCTCATCACCACCCACTCAAATTCACCCACAAAATCTATTCTATTTCCCCTTCACAGGGAAATCCATGCACACACACACCCCAATGAACTTTCTTACTAGTTTCTCTGGATCTGTGGGTTGTTGTCTGACTACCCTTTACTTAATATTTAATTCCCATTTAAAAATGAGTAGATATCATGTTTGTCCTTCTGGGTTTGGGTTACCTCATTCAGGAAGATTTTTTTCTAGTTCCATCCATTTGCTTGCAAATTTCATGAAGACATTGTTTTTAACAGGTGAGTAACACTCCATTGTGTAAACGTATCACCACATTTTCTTTATGCACTCTTTAATTGTGGGGCATCAATATGGTTTCTAGTTTCTGACTATTATGACTAAAACAGCTATGAATATAGTTGAACAAGTGTTATCATGAGAGGATGAGGAATAATTTGGGTATATGCCAATATCTTAAGGTAGATTCATTCCAAATTTTCTATGGTACATCCATATTGATTTTCACAGCTTCTGTACAAGTTTGTATCCCACCAGCAATGTAGGCATATTCCCCTTGCTTCAAATCCTCACCATCATGAACTATCACTTGTGTTATTGATCTTAGCCATTCTGACAGGTCTAAGATGAAATCTCAAAGTTCCTTTGATTTGCATTTCTTCAGTGACTAAGGATATTGACCATTTCTCTAAGTGCTTCTCAACCATTTGAGATTCCTCTGTTGAGAATTCTCTATTTAGATCTATATTCCATTTTAATTGAATTATTATGTTTATTGATGTCTAGTTTCTTGAGCACTTTGTATATTTTGGATATTATCCTCTGATAGGCATAGAAAGATGTCTAGGAAAAGCAGTTGCCCAATGAAGGCCATGGTCACTTTTTATGTTGTCATTATTTCAACATTCTGCAGAATTTCAGTATAGATAATCTTGGGATGTGAGCCAATGATACCAACTGTGTTTGAAAATAGTCTGTGTTGGCATTGTTGTCCCCCTCCATATTTTAAGCATATTTTGTTTTCTAAAAAATGTACTTTATATTTTGTTTTAAGTACTTTCCTCCTTCTTTGGCAAAACATCTGACAGACAAACTTAAGAATTTGTTTTGGATTATGGTTTCAGATACTTCAATTCAACATGGTAGAAAAGAATGGTTTATACAATGGCAGACAGGAAGAAACAAAAAAGTGCATGAAGAGGCCAGGGAAAGGTATATCTTTTCAAGGTAATGCTCAGTAATCTACTTTCTACAGGTAGGTCCTACCTTTTATTTATTTACCTACTATTCACACCATCATATTATAATTCCATTCAGTGTGTCAGAGATCCCATGGAAAACTAACACAAACACAGGCAGGAATGATTTCCTAATCTTGTAGGTATTTTCTATGTTAATCAAATTGGAAGTCAAAATTGATTATCACATATATTCCATTCAGTTTTGAGATCTAGGAGCTTAAGGGTGAACAGTTTTTATCCTTATTTCATTGATAAAGAAGCTATCCCTTGCACACCATAAACAATATGACTAGGCCATTATCAATCACACAGCCATAAAATATAGACTTTTATGTCTCTCTAGGGACCTGAGTGCTTTTCATTACTTCAAAGAGAATCATTTCTATCTTTTTTCTATACCTTTTGTAACCATTACTAATAATATACACCTAGCATGATTTTCCAATCCTTTTTATCACACTGTAGAGTGTGACTTTCATGTGACCAATGATACTTTCCGACCTTAAAATGATATATCACAAGCCCTAACTTAAATGGAATACTCTAAAGATATGGCCTAGGATACTGTAACTAATTTTAAACATTAGTTATCATAGTTAAAAGTCTTTAACAGTTCTGTTTTTTTTTTTTATCTAATGTACCAAATTTTACCAAGTTTTTAATATTTGTTCACTAAAACAAGCTTAACAATCACTATTCAATTTATTAGGAATATTCTAAGTAGGCATTACTCTCTAAACAGATATTTTTAATGATTAAAGTGATATCGCTACCCAAAAACTAAAAGGTTTTGTCCATGGGGAAAACAAACAAACAAACAAAACTAAAATTTAATCATGGAGTTTAAGTGTCCATTTTGTAAAAGCATACTAAGAATATGTCAATAATTAAGAAAATACAGCTGGGTGGTGGTGGCGCATGCCTTTAATTCCAGCACTTGGCAGGCAGAGGCAGAGGCAGGCGGATTTCTGAGTTCGAGGCCAGCCTGGTCTACAGAGTGAGTTCCAGGACAGCCAGGGCTACACAGAGAAACCCTGTCTCGAAAAAGAAAAAAAAATACAATAGAAAATCAAGCATTAATTTTATCTCAGGACCCTGAATTAATCTTTAAAACTCTTATAATCTTTATGTTATTGTTAATTGAGTTACTTCCATAGTCATTTTAAATAGCTATTTATAATATATCTTAATCTTAGCATTATTGTTATAACAAAATTTGAAAGTAATTTTGATGAAGAAATTTTAAATTAAAGCTCAGACAGCTGCATGAAAAAAATGAAAATAGAAAACACATGTTATGTTATATACCTAACAGTTATAAACAGATAAATTACAGTAATTGTTTTGTTTTCTTAATCAAATTTAACACTTGTTAGTGATTGATTTATTAAAACCAGTACTTTGAAATATTTTTGGTAGAAAAATTATTTAATTTTTATTACTCTTTATTGAAAATCCAAAATAAAATAAAATAAGGCATGCAGAGCAGAATAAATTTGGGCATTCATGACTTTATTATTTGTTAACTAAAAAAAAAAATACTCTTTAAACTTTTGAGATATTTCAACCTCAAAGTAGGTTTTGAAAATGACAGTTGTAAAGATTTAGAGTTTTCTCATACAAGGGTGTAGCTAAAATAAACATTTTGAAAAAGCCATTTGTTTATGTCTTTTTTTTTTTTAACAGGCAGTGATGGTCAGAAATTCTTTTAAAATATATGGATCCATTTATACACTCACATATAAGCAAGACATAAAATCACAGACATAAACTATTCTCTTAATTATTTTCATTCTCTTCAGAATAAAGACTTCAGCATTTCAAATGAGGACAGTTGTTTAACAGGAAAAATCATATTTTGGTATTGAAATATCAGCCTGTTAACATTAACTAATATCACCAAAAATTGGAATAAAGATTTGAGTGGTAACATCTTACCAGAATTATGTGTTTTCCTTAAAAGCATATTTAAATTGTTTAATTTAAAAAATTCATGTTAATTGTTATAAGGAAAAACTTAGGACTATTAACCTTTCCTCTTTGTTTTATCTGTATGGTCACATTCATTATGTTTTTTGTATTTTTAATAAATTTTTTATTTACTTTGTATTCTGATCCCAATTTACCCTTCATCATCTTTTCCCAGTCCTTTTCTCTGCCCTCTTTCCCCCCCATTTCTCCTTCCCCTTCTCCTCATAGAAAAGGAGGCCTCCCATGGATATCAACCTCTCTTGGATTATCAAACAGCACTAGATCTAGGTGCATCTTCTCCTATTGAGCCTAGGCAAGGCAGTCCAGATAGGGGAAGGATTCTAAAGGTAAGCAACAGAGTCAGAGACAGCTTCAGTTCCAATTTTTAGGGGGTCCCACATGAATGCAAAGTTGCACATTTGTTACATATGTATAGGGGCCTAGGTCCATCCCAGGCATGATCTTTGTTTGTTTTCCAGACTCTGGAAACTTCTATGTCCAGATTAATTGATTCTGTCTGTAGGTTTTCTTGTGGTGTCCTTGACCAGCCCTGCCCCCAGCTCTTTAAATCCTTTCTCCTCTCTTTTAGAAAATTTCCTAAGCTTTGCCTAATGTTTAGCTGTGGGTCTCTGCATCTATGTCCATCAGCTGCTGTGTGAAGCCTCTCAAAGGACAGTTATGCTTTGTTCCTGTCTCCTAGCAAAGGAAAATATTAATAGTATCAGGGATGGGCTCTGCCTCATTGCATGGATCTCAAGTCAAATTTGTCCTTATTTGGTCATTCTCTCAATTTCTGCTTCATCTTTATCCTTGCACATCTATCAGGTAGGCAGGACAAATTGTGGGTTGAAGGTTTTATTGGGGCATTTGTGTCCCAATCCCCTCCATTGGAAGCCTTGCCTGATTAAAGGAGGTGGCTGTTTCAGGTTTCATATCCTCATATTGCTAAGAATCTTAGCTAGGGTCACTCTCAGAATTTTGTGAAAGTTGCCCTTCTTCAGAGATGACCTGTCCCCACCAATTCCAGTTCTCTGTCCCAGTTCCCTGTGTGTGTGTGTGTGTGTGTGTGTGTGTGTATCCTCCCACACTTGATCCATCCTATTCCCCTCTCCCCATTCCCTCTCTCACCCAGTTCCCTTTCTCTGTCCATGCCACTGTGTGTTTTATGTCTCCTTCAAAATGAGATTCAAGCATCCTCACTTAGATCCTGCTTGTTACTTAGCTTTGGGCCTGTGGATTATAGCATGGTTATCCTTTACTTTATGGCTAATCTCTACTTAAAAGCAAGTACAAACATTGTATGTCTTTCTGGGTCTGGGTTACCTCAATCAGGATGAAATTATCTAATTCCCTCCACTTGCCTACAAATGTCATGTTGTCCTTGTTTTTAGTAGCTGAGGGAATTCCAATGTGTACAGCATTGTCCCAAATGTACCACATTTACTTTATCTGTTCTTTGATTGAAGGATATCAAGGACATCCAGTTTCTAGCTATTATGAATAAAGCTGCTATTAACATAGTTAAGAAAGTTTCCTCGTGGTATCCTGAAGCATCTTTTGGATATATGCCCAGAGGGGTATAGCTGTATCTTGAGGTCGAATGTTTACCAATTTTCTGAGAAACTGTCAAATTGATTTCCAAAGGGGTTGTACAAACTTGCACCCCTATAAGTAATGGAGGCATGAAGAGTTCCCCTTGCTCCACTAGCACGCTCTGTCACTTGAGGCTTTGATCTTAGCAATTCTGATGAGTTTAACATGGAATCTCAAAGCAATTTTGATTTTTATTTCACAGATGACTAAGAATGTTGACCATTTTTTAAGTACTTCTCAGCCACTAGAGATTCCTCTGTCGAGAATTCTCTGTTTAGCTCTGTACATTTTTTTTAATTGGGTTATTTGGTTTGTTGGTATCTAATTGCTGAGGTCTTTATATATTTTCGATATCAGTTATCTGATAGATATATGTGCTTCATGAAGATTTTCCCCCATTTTGGAGGCTGTCATTTTGTCATATTGGTAGTGTTCTCTGCATTACAGAAACTTTTCAGTTTCATGAGGTCCCATTTATTAATTGTTGGTCTTAGTACCTGAACAGTTGGTGTTCTGTTCAGGAAGATGTTCCCTGTACCTATGCATTCAAGGATATTCCCAATTTTCTCTTTGTCAGATTTATTGTATCTGGTTTTATGATGAAGTCTTTGATCCACTTAGAATTTTGTGCAGGGATAAATATGGATCAATTTGCATTTTTACATACAGACATCTAATTAGACCAGTATCATTTGTTGAAGATGCTTTCTTTTTTCCATTGTATACTTTTTGGATTCTTTGTCAAAAATTAAGTGTCCATAGGTGTGTGGGTTTATTTCTGGATCTTCAATTTGATTTCATTGATCAGCCTGTCTGTTTTATGCCAATGTCATTAAACTTTTCTTACTATTGTTCTGTCATACAGTTTGAAATCAAGGATGGTGATTCCTCCAGAAGTTCTTTTATTGTACAGTATTGTTTTTGCTAGCTTTAGTTTTTTTGTTTGTTTGTTTTGTATTGTTTTTCAATATAAGATTGACTATTATTCTTTCAAGTTCTATAAAGAATTGTGTTGAAATTTTGAGAGGAGTTGCGTTAAATCTGTAGATTGCATTTGTAAGCCAGCCATTTTTACTGCATTAAATTTTATCTTATCTAAATTATTATGCTAAATTATGACACATCCATGAGCTTGGGAGATGTTTGCTTTTCTGATATCTTCTGCAATTTCCTTCTGCACTGACTTGAAGTTCTTATTATACAGGTCTTTCACATGTGTTGTTATTCTTTCAGTTTGTTTATATGGTGAATTACAATGATGGATTTTCATACGTTTAACCCTGCATCACTGTGTTAAATCACTTCATCCCTGGGATGAAGGCTACATAATCATGGTGGAAGATGTTTTTGATGTGTCCTTTAATTTAGTTTGAGAGTATTTTATTGAGTATTGTTGTACCAGTGTTCATAAGAGAGATTAGTCTGAAATTCTTTTTCTTTGTTGAGTCTTTGTGTAGTTTAGGTATCAGGGTTACTATGCCATCTTTTATTGTTTTGATTATTCTGTGGTGGAAGGATTTCTTTTCTGGGCCAATCTATTTGGTGTTTTGTAAGCTTCTTGTGCATTTATCTTTTTCTTTAGGTTACAGAAGTTTCTCCCTTGATTTTGTTGAAGATATTTTCTGGGCCTTTGAACTAGGAATCTTCTCTCTCTTTTATTCCAATTATTCTTAAGGTTGACTTTTTTATGATGACTCAAATTTCCTGGATGTTTTGTGTTAGAAACATGTTAGATTTGGCATTATCTTTGACCAATGTACCAATTTCTTCTATTGTATCTTCTGTCTCTGTAGTACATGTTTTCCTTGCCAGGTTGTCCATCTCCAAGTTTTCCTCAGTTCATGCTTTCTTTATTGTTTCTATTTCCAATTCTAGGTCTTGTACAATTTTATTCATATCCTTCACCCCTTGATTATATTTTCCTATATTTATATTTATTTGTCTTTTCCTTTAATTCTTCTACCTGTTTGAATGTATTTTCCTGAATTTCTTTAAGGGAATTGTTCACTTCCTTTTAAAGGCCTCTATCATCTTTATAAGTTTGGATTTAAGATCATCTTCTGTTGCTTCTGATTTATTAGAATATCCATGGCCTGCTGTAGCAAGACAGCTGGGCTCTGGTGGTGCCATATTACTCTGGTACCATTGATTGTGTTACTAAGCTGTTCTTTGGGCATCTCCTTTTACCTGTTGTGGAATGGATCATCCTGATGACAGCAGGACTTCTTGGGAAGGCAGTCATAGCCATGAGACAGATAATGGAGATCAGAGGACCTGACATTGCTGACTATGCCTCAGATTGCATCCCACTGGCTAAAGATTGGTAGAGCAGTGTTCCAAGCTGGTAGTTCCTGCCCCTGACCACTCAGGACTCCACGGGTAAGCAGGAAGCTCTTGCAGTTCTGCAAGTCTTCTTGGGACAGAAGGGCAAGCTCAGAGCCAGACAACAATGGAGGTTAACAGACAATTGTAGTTCACCTCTGCCAGCTGTGCCCTAGGCAAACTTAACTGGCAAGGGGTTGGTAAGGCAGTATTCCACACTGGGTGTTTTTAAAACCCCTGCAGGCCTCTACAGGGAATCAGGAAGCTCTTGGGGTTCCACAAGCCCCCTAAGGTCCAAAGGGCAAACCCAAAGCCAGACAATGGAGGTCAGGGGATCATGAGCATCTCACCTCTTTACCACATTTTCATTATCTATTTGACTGCTATGAATATCAAGCCAGGTTAAATTTCTAGCTAAATACAAGAAATACTTGTATTTCTGTAATAGGATGGAGAGTGATTTGGGTATATATCTAAGAGTGTTATAATTTAATATTGAGTTAGATTTATTTCCAGCTTCTTGACGAATCAGTACATGGATGTTCATAGAGACTGTACCAGTGCTCCACCAAGAATAGATACATGCTGCCTTTATTCAACTTCCTAGCTAGAATGTGCTATAATTTGTTTTATTAATCTGAGTAATTCCAAAAGGGTAAAATGAAATCTCAAAATAGTTTAAATTTGCATTTTCTCAATGGCTAAGAATATTGAGCCCTTCTACCCAGTCCTTTCTGCTCGGGCAGACTGCTAGCTAGTCTGCTCCCTGCAGACACTATATCCTGATCCATCCTAGAAGATCCAATACACTCAAAGCATTTGGTAAGAACCCTCCTGAAGTCCCACAGCTACCACTGGGAGCACAGTGGATTCAGGACCCATCACCACCCAAGACCCCTGTCTGGCAAATACCACTCAACTTCCATCTGGTCCTTTCTACTGGGGCAGACTGCTAGCTAGTCTGCTCCCCTGAAGACACAGTATCCTGAGCCACCCCAGAAGATGCACTGCATTCAGGGTAACTGACATCACAGCCTGAAGACATCTCAGGAGATCTGCTGCACACAGGGCAACTGATAACACAGCCTGAGGCATCCCAAGAGATCTGCTTCACACAGGGCAACTGGGCAACAGACACCTGACAACTACTATCTTAAAAAAAAAATCCCAGTTCTTAATACATTTCAACATCCTAAATTTTACCATCTTAATTTTTTTATTGATTACTGAAACAGCAAACCTGTGATCTAATCCTAGGTTGGGGCAGAAGCTTAAGGAGAAAAAACTTCTTTCACTATAAAGGCCCTAATAATAAATCAACATCTTCTAATACATTATTATGTAATAGTGATGAGAAAAGAAGGTCCTATTCTCCAAAGAACCTAATTCTTGCAGAGCTACCTGGAAATTAGAATTGATTATGCTACATAAAGGTGTGACGTATTTCACCTAAGATTCATCAATAGACTATGTCCTGAGAAGTGGTCAAATAAAAAAATATAAACAAATATAACAAAATTGAAAAAAAATGAATTTTCTATTGAACATATATTATATTGAATATATAGAAGAACATTCTTCCCTAAACTTAGTACAAGTTTGTATTTGGCACACATTGCCTGTAGAATATTTGAGTAAATTACTAATGTCAGTTGTTATTTCATTCAGAGATAAGAGAAATCAGTTATTGGCACAATAAAACTTCTAGAGGCATTTAAGATGTCAGTCTAATCACAAGAACCATTAAAGTCTTTAATTACCTTCTGTGCTTCTTTTAAATTATTGCTCTGATAGCTATAGCATTTGTTAAGTTTCTGACAGAGCAGTTGCAATAAACTTAATATAAATTTTTTCCATTCTCTGAAGTTTTGTAGGAAAAAAATTGAGATTAATGACAACTGCTTGAAAATCTTTTGTTTCATTGAAAGTCAGGGTTTAGAATTTTTGGTGAATCATACCTATGACAGTTAATATTGGTTATCAACTTGACAGAATCACATTGGAATTAAAAATCCAGTCACATATTTGATTTGTTTCTCTTTTGGTTTTGAGACAACATCTCTCTATATAGTTAGGCTATCCTGGAAAGCACTAAGAAGACCAGGGTTGCCTTGAAGTCATAGATATCCTCCTCTCTCTGCCTCCCAAGTGCTGAGATCAAAGGCATGCACCACCACTGACATACTATGAAAGACTAGCCTCTGAATATCTTATGAGGTATTATATTGATTGAGAATGAAATATCTACTCTAAAGGTCTGGAATCATATCTCCCTTGGCTTTTGTTTTCAGCTGAATAAAAAAGAGAAGATAGTTGGACACTGGTATCTATTACTCTCTGATTTTGACTGTGGAGGCAATGTGATCATCAACTACAGTCACCTGCCACATTGAGTTCCCAGTTGTGATACACTTAAACTGTGAGCAAAAGATAATTCCTTCCTGACTTAAGTTGCAGCAATGAAGAAGGTAACAATAAAAAATTATTACCAGAAATTTTGTGGTACCTTTGATACCAATTTGGAAGAGAAATGCAGAAGAGTTTGGAAGCTTGGGCTAAGGTTCAGTTTCATTTTGTTACTATGAAAAAATACTTTGACCAAAAGCAACCTAAATGGGAGAAGGAGCTATTTCATCTTATAGGTTACAGTCTATCATTAGAAAAGTTGGGGAAGAACCCAAGAACTTGAAACAGAAAGGAAGGAAAGATGCTGCTTCTTGGCTTGGTCTTATGTTTATGATTACCTAGCTCCTCATACAGCTCGTAGATACTGCTCACAATGGTATGGACCCATCAGTTAACCATCAGTTAACAAACCATTTCTCGCTGGCATGATCCAATATCAAGACTTCATTTTAAGTGGGTCTAAACAGTGTCAATTCGACAATTAAAGCTAAGACAGTCAAATGTAGGTGGAGGTTCCCTAATTGTCTCTTGATTGAGTAAATAAAGACAACAGTAGCCAATTGCTGAGCAAAGATATAGAGGTGGATTTTCCGGGTCCCAGGAGGAAAAGGAAGAGACAAGATAAAGAAAGGGCTTTTGGGGCCAGGTTTTCAGGGGAGAAGCATGGGGGCTATTAGAACCTGTGGTGACCTTCGCCACCAGATGAATTCTAAAATAGAATAGCTGGTAAGTTTAGGGCAGTAGATTTCAAGCCCAGTGGTTGTGTCATCTGGCTGATTTTAAAATATTAAGATTGTCTGGTGTTTTCCACCTACGATGATTCAGGTAGGCAAGAGAGAGGGCATAGAGGGCAAATGTTGGAGGTCAGTGGAGCTAGCCACGAGAGTGGATGGTCAATGTAGAGTGATCTCAACTCCTGGTATATATGAGAAAAGCCTTAGCTAGTGGTAGGGGCTGAATAGATGTCAGTCAAGCAGCTGCTGATCTCAGAGACTATCTGGAACAAGCATGAATTATAAAATTACACACAACAGTCAAAAATAAATTTCTTGAATGCTAAAAACAGAATTTAATGGGCCACTGTGATTAATACATAGAATACAGCAATAGATAGATAGAAAAACCCAGATAGCAAAGTCTCAATTAATGAAATTTCAGAGGAGAATAATTATGGTTTTTGAAAATTAGCCTATCAGTCACTTGTGTGATATGACAAAAACAAAAACAAATAAACAGCCAAAAAAACTTTGGGTACATTCTACCAATGTCCAGAGATTTTGCATAAGGCTTAATTTGAATATAATTGAATAATTCTTTGGGTAGAGCAAGCTTCAAGACAAGGTAGCATTCATCACAACAATAATACAAAAAGAAGTTCAGTAATGAAATTATTGTGGGCAAGTTTCTAATTGTAGACCACTAGAGAGTAGAAGACACCTCATTCTGAAGAGAAATTTTATTCTCTTCACTAGAACAATAGGAAAAACTTTGCTGGAAGGTAAAACTCGGATATTAAGAATGTCATTTTGCCAAACATGTAAGTAAACTAGAAAGAAAAGAGCCTAAATTGAAACAGATACTGCTGCTGAAGTAGTTCCCTGCTCCCAGAAACCAACTAATAGGAACACAAGTCCCCAGGGTAAGCCAACACAAGCTGGTAGTCTATGTGCAAAGAGGGCCAGGATATATCTAAAGATGGCAGAACAGAGCAGCACTCTCAATGTAGTACTGGTTTTGCAGTCATCAATGTTAAAATTTTTAGCAAGAGTTTCATTTTTTTTCTGAGGCATTTTTATGCATCAAATCAACAATAAATTCTTCCAGGCTGGACCTTCTTTTCCTCAGGCTCCTCTCCATTTAAATCCCTGGAATTCTTTCAGACAGGAACAATTATGGGTCAGAGATGTGACTCTACGATGGAAATCCCATCCCTCACTTGATGCTCTGTCTTCCTGCTGGAGGTGGGCTCTATAAGTTCCCTCTCCCTACTGTCAGTCACTTCATCTAAGATCTCTCCCTTTGATTCCTGAGCATCTCTTACCTCCCAGGTCTCTGATGCATTGGGGAGGGTCCCTGCAACCCCATATTTCCTGAGGTTGCCTGTTTCCATTCTTTCTGCTGGCCCTCAGGGCTTCAGTCCTTTTATCTCACCCAATACCAGACCAGGTTCTGCTCTTCCCCCTACCCCCACTCCATCCCTCCTGTCCACTTTCATTCCCAGGTCCTCCCTCCCTCCCAAATTGTGATTGCTTTCTTTTCTCTCCCAAGTGGGACTGAGGTATCCTCACTCGGGCACTTCAGCTTGTTGATCTTTTTGAGTTCTGTGGACTGTATCTTGGGCACTCTGTACTATTTTTCTTCTTCTAATATCCACTTATTAGGGAGTACATACCATATACTTAGTTTTGGGTCTGAGTTACCTCACTCAGGATGATATTTTCTAGTTCCATCCATTTGCCTGCAAAACTCAGGATGTCCTCTTTCTTAATAGCTGAGTTGTATTCCATTGTGTAAATGTACCAAATTTTCTGTATCTATTCTTCTGTTGTGGGTCATTTGGATTTTTCCAGTTTCTGTGTATTATAACTAATATATGTTAACCGCCAGTTGAGCCAGCACCATTTATTGAAGATGCTTTCTTTTTTCCACTGAATGGTTTTATTTCCTTTATCAAAGATAAATATCATAGGTGTGTGGTCTTATTTCTGGGTCTTCAGTTCTACTCCATTGATCAATGTGTCTGTCTCTGTACCAATACCATGCAGTTTTTATCACTACTGCTCTATAGTAAAGCATGAGGTCAAGGATGGTGATTCCCCCAGCTATTCTTTTATTGTTAAGAATTACTTTCCCTATTCTGTTTTATTTCTTGCCTTTCCAGATGCATTTCAGAATTAGTTTTTCTATGTCTTTGAATAATTGTGTTGGGATTTTGATGGGGATTGCACTGAATCTATAGATTGCTTTTGGTATGATGGCTATTTTTACTATGTTAATTCTGCCAATCCATGAGCATGGGAGATCTCTCCACTTTCTGAGATCTTCTTAGATTTCCTTCTTGAGAGACTTGAAGTTATTGTTGTACAGATCTTTCACTTGTTTGATTAGAGTTAACCCAAGATATTTTATATTATTTGTGGCTATTGTGAAGGGTGTTGTTTCAATAATTTCTTTCTCAGCCTATTTATCCTTTGTATAAATTAAGGCTACAGATTTGAGTTAATTTTGTATCAGGCCAATTTCCTGAAGTTGTTTATCAGCTTTAGAAGTTCTCTGGTAGAAATTTTGGGGTTGTTTATGTATACTAGTATATCATCTGCAAATAGTGATATCCTTATTTCTTCTGTACCAATTTGTATCCCCTTGATCTCTTTTGTTGTCTTATTGTTCTAGCTAACATTTCTAGTACTATATTGAGTAGATTTTGGGAGAGTGGGCATCCTAGTCTTGTCCCTGATTTCAGTGGGATTACTTCAAATATGTCTCCATTTATTTATATTAGTTGTTGGTTTGCAGTAAATTGCTTTTATTATGTTTAGGCCTTGAATTCCTGATCTCTCCAATACTTTTAACATGAAGGGGTGTTGTATTTTGTCAAATGCTTTTTCTGCATTTTGTAATTTTTTTCTTTGAGTTTGTTTATATAGTGGATTACGTTAACGAATTTTCATATATTAAGCCAACCTTGCATTCCTGGTATAAAGCCTACTTGATCATGGTGGATTGCAAGAATTTGATTGAGTATTTTTGCATCGATATTTATAAATGAGATTGATCTGAAGATCTCTTTTTTTTTGGTTTGGTCCTTTTGTGGTTTAGGTATCAGAGTAATTGTGGCTTCATAGAACGAGTTAGGTAGTGTTGTTTTTCTATTTTATGGAATATTTTGAGGAAAATTGATATCAGGTTTTCTTTGATGGTCTGGTAGAATTCTGCACATCTGGCTCTGGGCTTTATTTATTTATTTATTTATTTATTTTGGTTGGGAGGTTTTTAATGACTTCTTTTATTTCCATGTGTGTGATCTGGGCCTACTTAGATAGTTTACTTGCTCTTGATTTAATTTTGGTATGAGGCATTTGCCTAGAAAACCATCCATTTCACCTAGATTTTCCAGTTTTGTTGAGTATAGACTATTATAGTAGGATCTGATGTTTTTTTTTTTTTTAATTTCTTACTTTTCTGTTGTTATGTATCCAATTTTGTTAATTTGGATACTGTCTCTGGGCCCTTTATTTAGATTGGCTAGGGGTTTATCTATCTTATTGATTCTTTCAAAGAACCAGCTTTTGGTTTTGTTGATTCTTTGAATTGTTTTCTTTGTTTCTATTTAGTTGATTTCAGTCCTGAATTTGATATTTCATGTGTCCTACTCCTCTTGGGTGAGTTTGCTTCTTTTTGTTCTAGAGCTCTCAGGTTAAAGGTGTTAGTGTAAGGTCTGTCCGGTTTATTTACCAGGGCACTTAATAGTATGAGTTTTCCTCTTAGCACTGCTTTCATTCTGTTTAAAAGGTTTAGGTATGTTGTGCCTTCATTTTCATTCAATTTCATTCTGTTCAAAAGGTTTAGGTATGTTGTGCCTTCATTTTCATTCAATTCTAAAAAGCATTTAATTTCTTTCTTTATTTCTTCCTTAACCAAGTTATCATTGAGTAGAGTGTTGTCCAGTTTCCATGTGTATGTGGGCTTTCTGTTGTTTTTGTTGATATTGAAGACCAGCCTTAGTGGTGATCTGACAGGATGCATGGACTTATTTCAATCTTATTGCATATGTTGAGGGTTGTTTTGTGACCAAATATATGGTCAATTTTGGAGAAGGTACCATGAGAAGAAGGTGTATTTGTTTGTTTTAGGGTGAAATGTTCTGTAGATATCTGTTAAATCCATTTGGTTCATAACCTCTCATAGTTTCACTGTGTCTCTGTTTAGTTTCTGTTTTAATGACCTATCCATTGGTGAAAGTGGGGTGTTGAAATCTCCCACTATTATTGTGTAGTGTTCAATGTGTGTTTTGTGTTTTAGTAAAGTTTCTTTTATGAATTTGGGTGCTCCTGCATTTGAACCATACATGTTCAGAATTGAGACTTTCTCTTGGTGAATTTTCCCCTTGATGAATATGAAGTGTCCTTCTTCATCACACTTGATAACTTTTGGTTGAAAATCTATTTTGTTGGATATTGGCATGGCAACTCCTGCTTGTTTCCTGAGACCATTTTCTTGGAAGACCCTTTTCCATCCTTTTACTCTGAGATAGTGCTTGTTATTGAGGTGTGTTTCTTATATGCAGTAAAATGCTGGACCTTGTTTGTATATCCAGTCTATTAGCTTATGTCTTTTTATAGGTGAGTGGAAGCCATTAATATTGAGAGATATTAAAGAGAGATGACTGTTGGTTCCTGATATGTTTGCTTTCTTAGGTGGCTATATGTGCTTATGTCTCTCTGCTTTTGTCTTTGTTCTGAGATGCTTAATATCTTGTCCTTTTGTTGGTGCAGGTATCTTCCTTGTGTTGGTGTTTTCCTTCCAGGATCCTCTGTAAGGCTGGGTTGGTAGATAGATACTGTTTGAATTTGGTTTTGCCCTGGAATATTTTGGTTTCTCCATCTATGTTGATTGAGAGTTTTGCTGGGTATAGTAGTCTGGGCTGGCATTTGTGTTTTCTTAGAGTCTGCATGACCTCTGACCAGGCTCTTCTGGCTTTCATAGTCTCTGTTGAGAAGTCTGGTGTAATTCTGATTGGTCTACCTTTGTATGTTACTTGGCCTTTTTCCCTTGCAGCTTTTAATATTCTTTCTTTGCTCTCTGTGCAGTTAGTGTTTTGATAACTATGTGACAAGATGATTTTCTTTTATGATCTCATTTATTTCATGTTCTATAAGCTTCTTGTACCTTTACAGCCATCTCTTTCTTTAGGTTGGGGAAGTTTTATTCTATGATCTTGTTGAAGACATTTTCAGGTCCTTTGAGCAGGGAATTTTCATTCTTCTCTTTTCCGATTATTCTTAGATTTGGTATTTTCATTGTGTCCTGAATTTCTTGAATGCTTTGGGTTAGGAGTGTTTTTTATGTTTTGAATTTTCTTTCACAGTTGTGTCAATCTCTTCTACATATCTTCTATACCTGAGATTCTCTCTTCTATGTCTTGTATTCTGTTGGTGATACTTACATCTATAATTCCTGGCCTCTTTCCTAGGTTTTCCATTTCTAGGTTCGCCTCCACTTGTATTTTCTTTAATGTTTCTACTTCCACTTTTAGGTTTTGTGTTACTTTATTCAATTTCTTCACCTGTTTGCCTGTGTTTTCCTGTATTTCTTTCAGTGAGTTATTGATATCCTCCTTAAAGGACTCTATTATCTTCATGAGATAGGATTTTAGGACAGATTACTGATTTTAAAGTGTGTTTGGTGGATTCAGGGCTTGCTGTGGTGGGAGAACTGCATTTTGATGATGCCCACATATTTTGGCTTCTGTTGCTTATGGTCTTGTGCTTGTCTTTCACCATCTGGACATCCCTGGTGTTACTGGTCTGGGTGATCATATAGAATCTGCTTCTTTTGTCCCTGGGTTGCTTCAAGTCTCCCGATAGGCTTGCAGTCCTGGCTATTTCCAACCACCTCTGTGGCCTTCCAACTGGCGGCTCTTCACAGGGGCAGAGAAACTGCTGATCTATTGCCCTGGCTTCAGTGGATCTCCTGGGAAGCCTTCAGACAACTATTCTGAGTGCAATGGGTCCTCAAGTGCTCTGAGTGCAGTGGGTCCTCTAGAATGGATTGGGATATGGGGTCTTCACAGGATAGACCAACTAGGGGTCTGACCCAGCAGCAAGGACTGGGTGGAAGGGCTTCCTAATTCTTTTTATGAAGCCACTGTTACTCCAATAAGAAGACCAAACAAAGACTCAAGAAAAGAAAAAATTTATACCAACATTCTTTATGAACATAGATGCAAAAATCTCTTAATAAAATATTTCTAAAGAGAATTTATGAATATATGTAAAAGATTATCCACCATGATAGTTGGCTTCATTTCAGAGATGCAGGTATACTTCAATATACATAAGTCAATAACCTTAATTCATAGTATAAACAGATTAATTAATAAAAGATGTATATTTACCTCATTAGCTGCAATGAGAGATTTCACCATAATCCAACATTCTTCCATGGGGCCAAGATGAGATTAAACCATCTAGTTTAAATAAATATTTAACATTTTTATTTTTTAAAGTGTTAATGTTAATGTGATAGAGCTTGACAATACCACATTCATGACTCTTAAATGATACTATCTAAAGTATTCTGAATGATTTCCAATTACTAGTACATGCATTTAGAGTTGTGTACAAAGCTATCTCCACTACACGGAATAAGATCTCCTGAGATGGATGCTCCTCAGTGACCCCTGGAATATGGTATAAAATATTCAGTTCCTTTGTCACTCCTATGAGACAATTCTGAGGTGTGTTTTGTACTTTCCCCATAGTTTTGCTTTCCTTTTTTCTATTTCAAATAGTAATCTTTAAAATATAAATATTTTTGTCTGCCTTCCATTTCCATTATCACTTTTCCCTCCACCAGTAGTGTTTTCTGAACATATACTTGCACTAGATTCTTTGTAGTACCAGACAAATGAGAACAGCTTTTTATAAGAAATGTCTATGCCACATTTCTTAAGACTGGCCTCAGGAAGTCATTTTGACAGGTGACTACTTGCTGGTTAGGTAAATCAAAGAACATTTCTGGTACAAAGGACATAATTATATGCCTAAGAATGCTACAGCATTACAGTTTCTGTGAATCACATTTGGAGTAATAAGATGAGATAATGGTACATTTACCATAAATTTGCTTATATAGCATTTTAGATGCTATAAAAACATGGTTGCAACTACAATGACAAAGACCTTGAATTTTCTTGGTGCCCAAATACAGTGAGGCTAAAAATGACTCAATCAAGTAAGCCAACTACTATTTCCTAAGCTTGGTGGGAGAGTTGGAATGTGTCTTTGGTTACTTAAAGATACTACTATCTACTGAAATTGTAATATAAAATCATACACTTTTACAAATAGCAAACATTAAGAAATAAACAATTAATAGTGGCTGCAGGCTCCTCCCTGTCCCAGAGACAGCCGCATCTTTTTGTGCAGTGTCAGCTTCGTCCTGTAGACAAAATGGTGAAGGTCGGTGTGAACGGATTTGGCCGTATTGGGCGCCTGGTTACCAGGGCTGCCTTCTGCTCTGGCTCTGGCAAGGTGGAGATTGTCGCCATCAACGACCCCTTCATTGACCTCAACTACATGGTCTACATGTTCCAGTATGACTCCACCCACGGCAAATTCAACGGCACAGTCAAGGCTGAGAATGGGAAGCTTGTCATCAACGGGAAACCCATCACCATCTTCCAGGAGCGAGATCCCGCTAACATCAAATGGGGTGATGCTGGTGCTGAATATGTTGTGGAGTCCACTGGCGTCTTCACCACCATGGAGAAGGCTGGGGCCTACTTGAAGGGTGGGGCCAAAAGGGTCATCATCTCCACCCCTTCTGCTGATGCCCCCATGTTTGTGATGGGTATGAACCATGAGAAATATGACAACTCACTCAAGATTGTCAGCAATGCATCCTGCACCACCAACTGCTTAGCGCCCCTGGCCAAAGTCATCCATGACAATTTTGGCATAGTGGAAGGGCTCATGACCACGGTCCATGCCATCACAGCCACTCAGAAGACTGTGGATGTCCCCTCTGGAAAGCTGTGGCATTATGGCCGTGGGGCTGCCCAGAACATCATCCCTGCATCTACTGGAGCTGCTAAGGCTGTGGGCAAGGTCATCCCAGAGCTGAATGGGAAGCTCACTGGCATGGCCTTCCGTGTTCCTACCCCCAATGTATCAGTTGTGGATCTGACATGCCGCCTGGAGAAACCTGCTAAGTATGATGACATCAAGAAGGTGGTGAAGCAGGCGTCTGAGGGCCCACTAAAGGGCATCCTGGGCTACACCGAGGACCAGGTTGTCTCCTGCGACTTCAACAGCAACTCCCACTCTTCTACCTTTGACGCTGGGGCTGGCATTGCTCTCAATGACAACTTTGTAAAGCTCATTTCCTGGTATGACAATGAATACGGCTACAGCAACAGGGTGGTGGACCTCATGGCCTACATGGCCTCCAAGGAGTAAGAAGCCCTGGACACCCACCCCAGCAAGGACACTGAGAGCAAGAGAGAGGCCCTCAGTTGCTGAGGAGTCCCTACCCCAACACTGAGCATCTCCCTCACAATTTTCCATCCCAGACCCCCATAATAACAGGAGGGGCCTAGGGAGCCCTCCTTACTCTCTTGAATACCATCAATAAAGCTCACTGCACCCCCCAAAAAAATAGTGGCTGCAAAAAAAGGTAGACATTGGAAAACTGTTGTGATGATAATATTTTACCCAAAATATTTAATTAGATTTGAGTTTTTCTTTATATTTAGTTCACCAGCAAAATATGACATCTATAAGAAGCCTGAGAGTTTCTGTAACTAAATTTCAGTTCATTCATTTTAATATATTAAATTATCCCATGAAGAAAGAGTAGAGCATATGAGGAAAATATGATATTATGCCATTAAAAATAATGATTTTTCTAATACTGAGACAAGCAAACATATGAATATGATACTATAAATAAATAGCTGTCTGCAAATATAAGGTAGATTTAATTTTTAAAAGATACAAAAAAAATGTGAAATTAAATTCTCATTTACAATCAAAACCAAATCCAACTATATAGTCACTGTGGACTGTGAGACCATGGGGCCCCAAACCTTCGAGTGGAGTGGACCCCAAGTTCTTTGAAAAATCTGAAGGATTGGCACAGAGAATCTGATTTTTTTTTCTGGGAAAAAAATCACAGCAAAAAGGAAATTTAAGGCAATTTTAGCTGATATTACTTAAGGCAATGGGTGCTTTGAGAAGAATTACTGTATGCACTTATCCATAGAAAATATTACAGAACAATAACTGAACAAAATAAAAAGCAATAAAGTTTTCCTAGGGGAAATATTAATTTTTTATATGTACACTGACTTTATTGATGATTTATATACTATTGTGACTGTGCTATTAACTGTTCTGTTTGTTAACTTAGAAAATGAGTAAGCCAGGCAGTGGTGGTGCACACCTTTAACCCCAGCACTTGGGAAGCAGAGGCAGGTTGATTTCTGAGTTTGATGCCAGCCTGGTCTACAGATTAAGTTCCAGGAGAGCCAGGGCTATACAGAGAAACCTTGTCTTGAAAAACAAAACAAACAAACAAAAAACCTCAAAAAAACCCAAAAAACAAAAACAAAAAACCCAAAGAAACAAAGAAAGAAAGACAGAAAAGAAGAAAGAGAGAAAAAAGGAAAGAAAATAAGTAACTTACTCAAAAATCTTATGTGAAGTTGGATGGAAATGGACTGTAGAACCTAAGAATTTGAGTTTGAGAAGTATTTGACCCTTGGATTTGTCTGGGGGTTTTGTTGTCATTGATGTTTGCTTGTTGTTTGTTTTTGTTGTTATTTTTATTTATTTATTCACTTTACATCCAGATCACTGCCCCCACCTCCCAGTCTCCACTCACAAGTCCTTAACCCCATCTTCCCCTCCCTTTTTTCTCTGAGCCAGTCGAAGCCCTCCTGTGTATTCCCTGAGTTGGGTACATCAAGTTTCTATGGAGCTAGATACATCCTTTCCCACTGAGAGAAAAGCAGTCCAGTTAGAGGAATGGATTCCACAGACAGGCAACTGCTTTAGGGATAGTACCTACTTCAGTTGTTGAGGAATGCACATAAAGACCAAGCTGCATATCTGCCACATATGTGTTGGAGGCCTAGGTCCAGTATATGTATGATTGGTGGTTTAGTATATGAGAGCCCCAAGGGTTGAGGTTAGTTGACTCTCTTAGTCTTCCTAAAGAGTTACTATCAGTTTTGTGTCCCTCATTCTTTTCACCAACTCTTCCACAAGACTGAGCTCCAAACAATGTTTGGCTATGGGTTTCTGCATCAGCTGCTGGTGGAGCCTTTCAGAAGTCAGTTATGCTAGGCTCCTGTTTGCAAGCATAACTAAGTATCATTAATGGTGTCAGGAATTGGTGCTTATCCATGATATAGGTCTGAAGTTGGTCTGGTTATTGGTTGGCCATTCCCGCAGACTCTGCTACATCTTTATTCCTACACATTTTGAAGGCAGTACATGCTTTCAGTCAAAGATTTTGTGGGTGGGTTGGTGTCCTTATCCTGGGACACTGAGAGTCCTGCCTGGCTAAAGAAGGTGGCCACTTAAGATTCCAAATCCCTACTGCTTAAGTCATCCCCATAGACTCTTGGTAGCATTCCTGATCACAGGTCTCTGGTACATCTTATAGTTGCCTCCCTTCCATGTTCTCACCCCTACCAGCAAACAATTTCCATATATTCTCCTGGCCCTCTGGACTTTTCTTGTCTCTTCTCATGCTTGATCCTGAAAACCCCCATCCCCTTCCCCACTGAATTCCCTCTCTCTACCTCTCTTCTTTTTATTTTACTCCCCTTTCTAATTGAGATTCAAGCATCCTTGCTTGGGCCTTACTTCTTGTTTACCATCTTTGGGTCTGTAGAGTATAGCATGGATACCCTGTATTTTGGGCTAATATTCACTTAGAATTGAGTACATACTATTCATGTTCTTTTGGGTCTGGGTTACCTTACTCAAGATGATATTTTTTAGTTTCATTCATTTGCCTACAAATCCATGATGTCATTGTTTTTAATAGCTGAATAGTATTCCATTGTGTAAATGTGTCTTCCTCCACAGTATTGGAAACAGCCAAAGTGTTACAACTCTCATAAGGGAAGCAAATACAGGGCAGGTAGCCTGGATCCTTGTTACCTCCCCTCTTCAGCTCAGCCATCGGACTCTGACAGTCTCTGCTTGGAGTCTACCACCTGGGTAGCTAAGACAAAAGCTCTCTGCAGACTGTCAGTTCATCTTTGAAGAAAGCTGCCTGAAAGTTCACACCGAGATACAAACACGTCTACCTCCTGGAGACCTTTGGTGCCTGATCTCTTCTGCAGTGTTTATGTTATACAAATATCATGTAACCTAGAGATTCGGTTTTGGTTTCTTGTGTACCTGTATATATATATTCTGGATATTCTAAGTAAAGGAGAATTGATTGGGAAGCAACTTGGCTTTGTGTTTTCTCTTGCATTTCAAACCTTCCATTTCAGGTCCTTTGATCCTTCTCCTGAGAGAACCCAGTTCATGAAACTGCGGGCAGTTTCAGTTCCTAAGTCTCACCTGCTACCATGGCAGCACCAATGCCAGCAGCAGGGGCACTGGTCCTTGTAGGCAGCAGCAGGTGATAGTGGGTAGCAATAAACAGAAGGCAGCAGCCAAAGGGTTAGTAGGGGCATGAGCCCAACATGCCAAGCAGGTCTAAGGTCCAGCAGGAGAGAAAATCCTTTCCCAAAGTGTTACAGCTCAGTAAAATAGCCACTCTCTGATGATTCTCAGTGAAATCCCTTGTGAACTTTATTCTGTGTGAATAGGAACTTTATAAGCATTGAGGAGTTATGGTTGGATCCAGGGGTATATGCTTCCCATTGGCTTAGTTTGAGGTGGTAGTTATGCTCTATTAGCATGGGGAAGGGCTTCAAATGTTTTCCTTATGTGACTGATTGTCATGGTCCTCTCAGTTGGGTGTTTTGGTTACATGTTCCAGAACAGATAATTTGGCAGAGACTGACTTATAGCAGTGGGGATATGGAATATGAAGTGGCCACCTTCTTTAACCAGATAGGACTCTCAGTGTCCCAGGATAAGGACACAAACCCATCCACAAAATCTTTGATTGAAAATGTGTCCTGCCTACATTCCTACCATACTCAATTCTGAGGTTCACAGGATTTGGGTTCACTCAACTATACCAGTTCTTCTATCTGGTGGCATGGACCACTTGTCCCACGTATATGATTCACATTTTCTGTATTCATTCTTTGGTTGAGGAATAGTAGGATTGTTTCCAGTTTCTGGCAATTACAAATAAACCTATTATAAACAGTGAAGCACATGTCCTTGAGGTATGGTAGGGAATCTTTTGGGTATATGCCCAGGAGCAATAAAGCTGGGTCTTCAGGTAAAACTATTTCCAATTTACTGAGAAACAGACAGATTGATTTCCAGAATAGTGATACATGTTTGCAATCCCACCAGCAATGGTGGAGTGTTCCCCTTGTTCCACATCCTCATGGCATGTGCTATTGCTTGAGTTTTTGACTTTAGTCATTCTGAGAGGTGTAAGATAGAATCTCAGGGTCATTTTGAATTGCATTTGCCTGATGACTAATTATTTTGAACATTTCTTTAAGTGTTTCTTAACCATTCAAGATTCTTTTGCTGCATCTGGCTTGGTCACATAAAGGATGATACAAAGTAATTCCCATCCCTGGAACAGAGCCAGCAGGGCATGGGGCTCAACGAGTGTCCAATGGTTGCTGTGGATTTAAAGCTTGTTTAGGTAGACAGACAGATAGACAGATAGATAGATAGATAGATAGATAGATAGATAGATAGATAGATAGACAGACAGACAGATGGAGAGAGAGGGAGAGAGAGAGGGAGAGAGAGAGAGAGAGAGAGAGAGAGAAAGAGAGAGAGAGAGAGAGATTACTTCATGTTCATCCTTTGGGAAACATTTTCCCTACCAAGGTTAATGATTTCATGATAATCAGACACAGCAGGAATCTAGGAGTCAAGGTTGTGTCTATATCTCAGCAAAATGGTAAATGCTGAGACCTTCAGGGCAGCCATTAAGGCTGTGGGAAAAAACTCTGAAAAAATTATTTCAAAAATACATTTTTTCTCAACTATGCAAAATAGAAGGTTCTTTGTTTTGCCTCTCCCAGACACCCCTCCTTCAAAACCCTTCTCAAAGCTCCAAGGTCCTTGATATTCCTCTGTTCAGAATTCTCTGTTTAGCTCTGTACCCCATTTTTCCATTGATTATTTGGTTTGTTGGTATATAACTTCTTAAATTCTTAGATATTAGCCCTCTGTCAGATGTAGAGTAGGTGAAGATCTTTTCTCAATCTCTAGGCTTTCATCTTATCCTATTGACCATGTCCTTTGCCTTACAGAAGCTTTTCAGTTTCATCAAGTCTCATTTATCAATTGTTGATCTTAGAGCATGAGTCATTGGTGTTCTCTTCAGGAGGTTGTCTCCTGCACCAATGTCTTCAAGGTTATTTTCTACTTTCTTTTCTATTAGATTCAAAGTTTTTGGTATTATGTTAAGGTCTTTGACTTAGACTTGAGTTTTGTGCAGGGTGATACATATTGATCTATTCCATTCTTCTACAGGTAATCACCCAGTTAGACCAGTACCATTTATTTCACAGTTTTTAGATTCTAAGTTGTACATAGGTGTGTGAGTTTAATACTGGGTCATTGTTTTGATTCCATAGCTGAGTTCCAGTGTCAACTTGAGACAGGGTCCTGATAAAGGGGTGAATGGAAGCAGTGGAAGAATAACTCAGAATTGGTAATGGTTACAAGCTGACAGCTATATAATCTGCTCAAGATAGTTCTCTCTTGCAGAACAAAGTCTTTTATTTTTATAAGCATATTAGTTTACTCTTTTACCCCAAGATCCCTTTGAATCATCTCACAAATCAGCATTTCATGACCTTAGCCTGACTCTTAGAAATTCAAATACAAAGACATTTGAGGAAAATGAACCAGACAGCAAGTATATATATATTTTTAAACATAGCAAGTCCAATGTGTTTCCCTGGGAACAGAGCATTTGATTGCCAGATCTAGACATTGAGGCTATTTTATGTGAGAAAATTAGCTTTAGGTATAATGATTTTTATCATTTTTGGTTTTTTTGTAATTCATCAAGCATTTATTTGTACCAATACATGCAGCATTGAAGCTCTTTTTCATAACTTTTTCCTCCTAAATAGTGTGAAATGTAGATGCTAATTGTGTTTTACTTATCTAATTAGATGTGTGAGTTGAGTATAAAATAAGCCCTAGCTACTTCCTCACTAGAGACCATCTCTCATGGAAGAGTGAATTAGCATGCTTTTGTAATGAAAGCAATATGTGATATTACTTGTGTTGGAAGAATGAATTTTTTCTGAGGCCTCTCCCTAAGAAATGAGGGTGAAAGATGGGTTAAATCTTGCCAGCTTCTCTACCTTAGCCTCATGTAAACAAAGCAGTTTTAAATGAAGGTGGGATTATCTCCCAATCATCTCTTTCCATAAAGTTCTATTTTCTTTTCTTTCTTTCTTTCTTTTTTTTTCTGCTGACCAAATCATGTCTCCTTCTTTAATATCCTTCTGATGAAGTTGACTCATTAGTGCAGTTACTGCCTCTATCCTTTCAGGTCCATGAAGCCCCTCATACAACTCATATTGCATCTTTGTATTTTGCATAGTTATGAAATCTTATAAAGAAAACTTCTTACATTGATTTATATGTTCTTAAACTCATGTTTTCAGAGTTCTTTCCCACAACCTTAAGAGCTGTCCTGAAGATTACAGAATTACTATTTTTGGCGAGGATCATCAGACACATTCTTGCCTCCCGGAATCCTGTAGTTTCTAATTATCATGGAGTCATTAGCTGTGGCAGGGAGAACATTTTTCAAAGAAGCAAAGTGAAATAAAGTATATGTATTATTATACAAACAAGCTTTACACCTATATACATCAGCTTTACACCTATATGCATTAGCTCTCCAGGAGACCTACACAGAGTTATCCCTTCTATGTCCATGTCAGACCCAGCATTCCATTGATCAACCTGTCTGTTTCTACACCAATACTGTTGCAGCATTTTCTCTGTCCAATCACATTAGGGCAGGGATGGGCCTATTATTGGACAGGAATAGGGAAGTGGAGCTAGAAATTTAGGAGTGAGACAGGTCAGAGGCCAAGGAGAGAAGGAGACATCAACATGGAGGCAGATGAACAAGAATATGATCCAGACCTCGCATGGCTTTAAACAGCCACAAGTAGCTAAGGTTTTCACAAGGGTAGAATAATTTGGTTAAAGCATTATCCTTATCATTTGGCTCTGAAATTATTGTATTGGCATCTTGTAAATTGTGATCTAATTGATATATAGACCTGATTAGAAAATTAAGCCTTAAGAGTCATGTTTCTACTGGGTGCTAGATGACTGATTGTGGGGTATGTGGGGCATTGCATGTAAGCGAGATAATCTTGCTAGCTGGGAGAGAATATCAGGACCCTGCCAGGACATAGTGCTGAGGCCAGTCAGTTCTGGTACTAGAATGGGAACGTGGTCTGGTGGTGCAGGAGAGATTGAGGGATGATCTTTTTTAATATTTCCAGCAACAAATACAGTACAGTTTTTATTACTATTGATCTGCAGTACTGCTTAAGATAAGGAATGGTGATAACACATTATACAGAATTTAGAAAACTTAAATATTTACATGTATGCATAGACACCTGCTCTAGATATATTTTTGCTTCCCTACAAACAGGAGAAGCCTCTAAAAATGTTATCGATCATTGTATACTAGCTTTCAGTACTATGGGACTGCCCAAAACCATTAAGACGGACAATGGCCCTTCCTACGCGGGGAAGAATTTTTCTTCCTTTTACAAGAATTTTGACATAGTTCACAAAACCAACATTCCTTATAATCCTATGGGCCAAGGTATTGTTGAACGTGCCCATCGTACTACCAAAAACTGACTTTTCAAGACCAAAGGAGGAATTCTCTTTCCTCAGAGATCTCCAAAAGCACATCTGGCGTTTGTCCTTTTTATTTTGAACTTTCTACAGATTGATATTAATAATCGTTCAGCAGAGGACCGACATTGGCATCCTGAATCAGCCAATTCCCACGCTATGGTGCGGTGGAGGGATCCACTCACTAATAGGTGGTTTGGTCCGGACCCGGTCCTGGTTTGGGGCAGAGGTTCTGTCTGCGTGTTTTCCCAAGCCGAAGAAGAGGCTCACTGGCTACCAGAAAGATTGGTACGACAGATTGATTCGGAGAAGCCGATGCCTTAAGATATGCTCCTCCCAGCCAGTTTTGCCTTTGATAGATTTTTTTTTACTTCGCCAGTTTTTTGTGTGTGAGTGTGTGTATGTTCGTTTTCTTTGAAAAACTGCTAATATCTGCTTTTCCCGATCAAAAGCAGGAGGGACAGGCAAAGCCCGAGAAATGCCTGTTTCCGAGAAATGCCAGTTGCTAATATCTGCTTTTCCCGATCAAAGCAGGAGGGGGGACAGGCAAATCCCGAGAATTGCCTGGATCCTGCTAATTGACCAGCTTCTCAAGAAAAACCTGCTTATCCGATTCAAGCAGTAAAAACTTTCGTGACCGGTTTAATGTTCGCTAGATCAGGCATCTCCCGAGAATGCTTGGTCCACGCTCAGCCTCCAGGCTTTCAAAGGTTAATTCCGTTCTCCAAAGGCTTCTAGGAATTGATTTACATCACCCTGAGATCAGTTCCTGGCGACCGAGCTCTGGCTTCCAGCTACACCTCACCGCGCTCAGCCTCCAGGCTTTCAAAGGTTAATTCAGTTCTTCAGACGCATCAAGGAACTGATTTGCATCATACTGAATTCAGCACCTGACTGAAAGAGTTACCTCAGCCATCTTTGGAGATTATGATCGGTCCTTGGACCTTGGGTTTTGCGGACGAGCCTTGGCATTCTACATGGAGGATGG
>NW_022196897.1:11468946-11473176 GCF_008632895.1 Mastomys coucha
AATCTCGACTTCCCCCGTTCGTGAATCACCCACGTTTAGAAGTGAAACTGCGGGCCGGTTTCCTTCACTTCTTAACTCTTTTTCAATTGTATGGTAGAATTCTGCACTAAAACCATGTGGCTCAGAGCTTTTATCAGGGCAGGGGGAGTGGGAAGGTTGGGAAACATTTAATGACTTCTTCTATTTCCCTAAATATTATAGGACTTTTTAGTTTATCAGATATTTATTTAACTTTAGTAACTTTTATAAGTGATTTCTGTCTAGAAAATTACCCATTTGATTTAGTTCCATTTCATTTTCTAGGTTGGGGGACTACAGGTTTTTGAAGTAAGATCTAAGATCTATTTTTTTTTTTTTTTACATTTCCTCAGTTTTGGTGGTTATATCTCCATTTTCATCTACAATTTTGTTCATTTGAATACTTTGTGCTTTTTAGTTAGTTTGACTAAAGGTTTATCCTGTTGAAGTGGCTGTCTAGGAACACCAGGACTTCTGTAGGGTGGGCTGCTCTTCTGATCCACCTTGACTTTTCCAGGAAGGTATACTTGGATGTACTCATCTAGTTCACCTTTTAAATCATCAGAGTCACTGCTGTCATCCACAAGGATGATCTCATGAAGAAGGTGGGCCAGTGTGTGGTCCCCAACACTGTGCACAGTCTGCAATAAGGCAGAAAAGGCTTTGTTGTAGAAACAGATAACAAAGCTAGCAGTTGGCATGTCAGTCACTCCCCCCACACTCTACATATTAATAAGCATATTAAAGGTGTGTTTCTAGTAGCCCAAGTCTCTCAATTCCTGATCACATTCGTTGAAAATCATACCTAGTTCAAAGGAAGATTCTGAGAGGCCTTTATCTGGATCTTCAATGTGATTATTCATCAAATCGTGTATTCTGTTTGCTTTGAACTGTGGATCTAATACTTGATCTGGGCCTCTAGTGAAATGTGGGTAGAGTTTTTTGGGAAATGGCCCGTGGGGCCTAGACCCCCTGATGGGCACATTCCTAGGGGGCTGAGTCACTTCACTGAAGTTAAAATAAATGAAAAGCAGAACTGTCCAGGCAGCAGATGTAAAAAGGCACCCATAACAGAAATATTGAACTGTGATGCTTCCCATTACAGACCTAGCATAGCTCAAAGGACACGTAGAGTTTCCAGGACACCAGCAGGCCGGGATGGCAGCGCTCAGGGGCACAGGCTGTGGCATCTTCGCTCCCACCAAATCCTGGGCCGAGCCTGGGCACGTGACCAGGCCCACAGTGTGCAGCCTTGCTGAGCCTTGCTCCACAGCTTGAATTACCCTCTGCAAGTTTTTTAATGAAGGCAGTTACTGCTCTGAACTTTCTTCCTAGCACTGCCTTCATTGTACCACATACGTTTGAAAATGTTCTGCCTTAAGTTTCGTTGAATTCTAGAAAGTCTTCAATTTCTTGCTTTATTTTTTCTTTGACCCAGTGGTCATTGAATATAGAGTTGTCCAGTTTCCATATGATTATAGGCTTTTTGTTGTTTCTGTTGTTACAGAAGTCCAGATTTAATTCACGGCGATCTGATAAGATGCAAGGGATTATTTCAGTCTTCATGTGTCTGTTGTGGCTTGCTTTGTGACAAATTATATGATCTATTTTGGAGAAGGTTCCATGATGTGCTGAAAAGAAGGCCTATTCTTTTGTGTTTGGTTGAAAGGTTCTGTAGATATGTTAGGTCTATTTGGTTCATAATATCTGTTATATTAATTATTTCATTGTTTAATTTCTGTTTTCATGACCTGTCCTTTGGTGAGACTTGGGGATTGAACTTCCCCAATACTAATTAATGTTTGGGGTCCAATGTGTGATTTAAGCTTCAGTAATGTTTCTTTTATGAATGTGGGTACCCTGGCATTTGGAGTATAGATGTTCAGAATTGAGAAGTCATCTTTGCAGATGTTTCCTTTGATGAGTATGAAGTGTCTCACCTATCTCTTTTGATTTATTTTGGTTGAAAGTCTATTTTTTTAGATATTAAAATAGCTACTCCACCTTGTTTCTTGGGCTCATTTTCTTAGAAACCTTTTTCCAGTGCTTTACTCTGAGGTAGTGTCTTTCTTTGTTGCTCATGTATATTTCTTATTTACATCAAAATGATGGATCCTGTTTATGTATCCACTCTGTTAGCCTGTGTCTTTTTATTGGTGACTTGAGCCCATTGATGTTGAAAGATAATAATGACCAATGATTGCTAGTTTCTGTTGTTTTGATGTTAGTAGTGTTAGGATGTATGTTTCTCTTCTTTAGGTTTTGCTATGAAATGATTAATTTATTTTGTTTTCTTGGGTGTAGTTACCATCCTTGTGTTAGAGTTTTTCTTCTAGTATCTATCCTCTGTAGGTCTGAATTAGTAGAAAAAAATATTATTCATATTTGTCATGAAATATCTTGGTTTCTCCATCTACAGTGATTAAAAGTTTTGCTGCATCAGTACTCTGGGCTGACATCTGTGGTCTCTTATGGTCTGCAAGACATCTATCCAGGCTCTAATGGCTTTTAGGGTCTCTGTTGAACAGTCAAGTACAATTCTGATAGGTTTGCCTTTATATGTTACTTGGTCTTCTACCATTGCATCTTTTAATATTATTTCTTTGTTCTGTACATTTTATATTTTGATTATTGTCTGGTGTTCTGTAAGCTTCTTATACATTTATAGTCATCTTTTTCTTTAAGTTACAGAAGTTTCTTTCTTGAATTTGTTGAAGATATTTTCTGGGTCTTTGAACTATGAATCTTCTCTCCTATTCCTATTATTCTTAGGTTTGGTCTTTTTATGATGACCCAAATTTCCTAAATGTTTAGTCTTAGAAACTTTTTTGATTTGGCATTATCTTTGACTGATGTACCAATTTGTTCTATTGTATCTTCTATGTCTGATATTTTTTCTTCCATCTCTTGTATTCTATTGGTGATGCTTGTGTCTGTTGTGCATGTTTTTCTTCCTAGATATTCCATCTCCAGAGTGACTACTATTTGTGTTTTCTTTATTTCTTCTATTTCCATTTTCAGAGCTTGAACAGATTTATTCATTTTCTTCACCTGTTTGATTGTATTTTACTGTATTTCTTTATATTTACTTCATTCCTCTTTAAAGGTCTCTACCTCTTTGATCGTATATTCCTGTATACCTTTAAAGGATTCATTTATTTTTTCATTAAATGACTCTGTCATCTTCATAAAATGAGATTTAAGGTCATAGAATTGCTCTTCAGGTGTTTTAGGCTATCCACGACCTACTGGAGTAGGATAGTGCAGATAGTGCCATTTTGGACTGGCTTTTGATGATTTTATTCTTGTTATTGACATTAGCCACCTGGTTGTCATTTACAATACCTTACCTTTATTATAATTAGTAACTTTTGTAGACAAGATTCCAAAATTCAGATGAACCAGATGTGACTCAAGTTATCTGGTACTTACAAATATGTATATAAAAATATTTTCTTTATTTATATTTCAAATGATATCTCTTTTCCTGGTTTCTCCTTAAAAAAAAAAACAAAAAAAAAAAAACAAAACTATTCCCTCCCTCCTCCCCATGTTCACCAACCCAATCTCTCCTGCTTCCTGGCCCTGGCATTCCCCTACACCGGGGCATAGAGCCTTCACAGGGCCAAGGGCCTCTCTTCCCATTGATGACTGACTAGGCCATCCTCTCCAACATATGCATCTGGACCCATGAGTCCCACCATGTGTACTCTTTGGTTGGTGGTTTAGTCCCTGGGAGCTCTGGAAGTACTAGTTAGTTCATATTGTTGTTCCTCTTATGGGGCTGCAAACCCTTTCAGTTCCTTGGGTCTTTTCTCTAGCTCCTTCATTGGGGACCCTGTGCTCAGTCCAATGGATGGCTGTGAATATCTACTTCTGTATTAGTCAGGCACTGTCAGAGCCTCTCAGCAGACAGCTATATCAGGTTCCTGTCAGCCAGCACTTGCTGGCATCCACAATAGTATCTGGGTTTGGTGATTGTATATGGGAAGGATTCCCGGGTGGGACAGTCTCTTAGGATAATTTCTAGGTGACTCTAGAAAGTATCACTTAAATTCTCTTTTGGATAGGGTGAAATCCTAGAATTCTGCTGCTATATGAGATCCATAAACATTTTCTTAGAGGTTGTAATTCTTTTTTTTAATTATTAGATATTTTCTTTATTTACATGTAAATTTCTCCCTTTCCAGTTTCCCCTCTAAAAAACAAAGA
>NW_022196897.1:11473757-11492526 GCF_008632895.1 Mastomys coucha
GGGTTGTTCTTCCTGTATTCCAAACTTCTGGGCTAATAACCACTTATCAGAGAGTGCATACCGTGTTATAGTTCTACCGGAGGACCCAGCTGTACAACTCCTGGGCATATACCCAAAAGATACTGCAACATGTAAGAAGGACACATGCTCCACCATGTTCATAGCAGCCTTATTTATAATAGCCAGAACCTGGAAACAACCCAGATGTCCCTCAACAGAGGAGTGGATACAGAAGTTGTGGTACATCTACACAATGGAGTACTACTCAGCTATTAAAAACAATAAATTTATGAAATTCTTAGGAAATGGATGGAGCTGGAGAATATCATCCTGAGTGAGGTAACTCAATCACAAAAGAACAAACATGGTATGCACTCTCTGAGGTTGTAATTCTTATGTATGCTCTCAGATGACTGATCACAGTATAATAGGGTATGCTAGGAAAGAAACACATAGTCTTCTGTGAAAATTAATGGTAGCTTGAAAAATCTGGTGGTCTTCTTAAAATCATTCAGAATTACACTGCAGTCTGCTATCCTTTCCTTCTCTCCAATTTATTTAATGACAAACTCAAATCACAGACTTTCACTGTAGCCTCTATCATCTCCACCCCTCTTATACTTATTAAAATTTTTCTTGTGCATATTATCATATTTTAACATCTGCTTCTTGGCAGGCCTAAACTCACACTAGAATAAAATATAACTCAGTTACAAAAATATCAATGCATTTCAAATATTTATATTGTGGTATTCTATTATGGCTTTAAAATGCCAATTGCTTTTGAGTTTTGTTTGTTTTTTTATTGTTTAACTGAATACTATTTGTTTAAAATAATCATTTTCCCTGCTACTAATTATAAATGGGCAGAAAGAAATGTTGTCCCAAAGACTTTTTTGTTTTCTTCCATTAAACATTGTAACAAACATATTCATCAACTTTCTCCTGGCCAATGTAAAACCAAGTTAGTCTTATTTTCTGAAAATACGTTAAATCTTGTTTTATTTAAGTTGATTATACTCTACTATTTAACATCTAATTTAAGTGTTCTCTAAGAACCTTTTCTGAAAATTCCAGGAAATATTTCTTTACTTTTTAAAATCTGCTTTAATACATTAAAATTATCGCAGCTTAGCTATGTTGATTTGATTTATCTTGGCTTTATGAAAAACTTATCTTATTGGAATGATTTTAGTTTCCCTTTCCTAGAACTATCAACAATACTATGAAATTGTAGCTTCTTTCAGTGTGGCTTTCCTATAGCAAACATTTAGTAGTGACTCTTTCTTGATGCCACTCCACAGAGGACATGAGCCCATCAGAAAATAAGCATTCTTCATAGTCTTCTGTGCTTCCTATTATACAACTTTTCTCCAGATTCCAGTACTCAAAATGTGATAGCATGTGCTAATCAGCTCTAACTGGTTGGTGGGTGCCTCATTTGTATTATCAGGGCCATCTAGAACAAGAGGCTTATTGTAAAAATATTGAATATGTGGAATCCATGCTTTCTAACATCTGACGTATTGATTTTTATTTCAGGATTCTATGTTATACCTCTCATGTTTTGAATTTCTGTTTGCCCTTTATTTCTACACGCAGTACATAATACATAATATACTTGAAGTATATAAGTGCATTTCTGTACGTTTCTCTGCTCTTGAATGTTTCGGCTTCCTTATCATTTTATTTACAAGGCATAATTGAGTGAAGAAAGGCTGAGTAGCAAAGAACTCTCCTGAGGGCCCTGTGAGCTTTATCTTTTCAGTACACCTGGCATTGCAGTTAAATGCAGACTTTTCTGCCCTGAGGAATCCAGGACCTTTTAATCTCATCTCAAAGGCCAGTCAAGTTTTTTTTTTTCCATTTGGGCACAGACTACATATACCAGAGACATATGGGTATACTGCCAATGGAAGCCAAGAACAAATTCCTAGCCAATGTTGCATAATTTATGATTAAGTTATTGGTAATATCTATACTTTAATTAATGTCAGCTGCATGATAACTAGTGTGTTTAGTTGCAGACAAAACATGCAATCAGTGCAGTTAGGTCATAAGGATCTATTTAATAAAATTCTTTAAATGGGAAATGGTTAAGATCCAACAACAGAAGATTAAAAGTGACAATGCTAATTTTCTTCAGAGGTATCTCCATGAAGAGGACCAGAAAAATCATTTAAGTATAAATGACGTTGGACTGACTTGCAACATGACAAAAGAATTACCTCCCTTCTATATTTTGCAGGGGAAAGTTAACAGTTTCATATTTAAGAGAAGAATCTTTGTGATATAATGCTCTATATTTGGAACAAAATGAAGTTCATGAAGTGAATTAGAGAGAATTATAGTAGACATTTCACTGACACTGAAGTAAGATTTTTTTCTTTTTTTTATTTAAATATGTTCTTTATTTATATTTCAAATATTTTTCCATTTCCTGGTTTCCCCTGAGAAAACCCCTTAGCACACTCACCCTACTCACAAACCCACCCATTACCATGACCTGGCATTCGAATTCCCCTACACTGGGACATAGACCCTTCACAGGACCAATGGTCATCTCATTGATGACCAACAAGGCCATCCTCTGCTACATATGCAGCTGGACCCATGAGTCCCTCCATGTGTACTCTTTGGTTGGTGGTATAGTCCCTGGGAGATCTGGGGGTACTAGTTGGCTCATATTATTGTTCCTCCTATGGGGCTGCAAACCCCTTAAGATCCTTGAGTCTTTTCTATAGCTCCTCCATTAGGGATCCTGTGCTCAGTCCAATGGATGGCTATGAGCTCTGTATTTGTTAGGCATTGGCAAAGCCTCTCAGGAGACAGCTATAAAAGGCTTCTGTCAGCAAGCACTTGTTGGCATACACAATAGTGTCTGGGTTTGATGACTGTATATAGGATGGATCCAAAGGTGGGGTAATCTCTGGAGAGCCTTTCCTTCAGTCTCTGCTCCACACTTTGTATCAGTAACTCCTTCCGTGGGTATTTTGTTCCCCCTTCTAAGAGGAACTGAAGCTACTTATTGAACTTCACATGGCCTGTGTATTATATCTTCTGAGCTTCTGGGCTAATATCCACTTATCTATGAGTACATACCATGTGTGTTCTTTTGTGATTGGGTTACATCATTCAGGATGATATTTTCTAGTTCCATTCATTTCCCTAAGAATTTCATGAATTCATTGTTTTTAATGGCTGAGTATTACTCCATTGTGTAAATGTATCACATTTTCTGTATCCATTCCTCTATTGAGGGACATCTGGGTTCTTTACAGGTTCTAGCTATTATAAATAAGACTGCTATGAACATAGTGGAGCATGTGTCCTTATTACATGTTGGAGCATCTTCTGGGTATATGACCAGGAGTGGTATAGCAGGGTCCTCAAGTAGTTCTATGTCCAGTTTTCTGAGGAACCACCAAACTGATTTCCAGAGTGCTTATTCCAGCTTGAGATACCACCAACAATGCAGGAGTGTTCCTCTTTCTCCACATCCTGGCCAGCATCTGCTGTCACCTTGAGTATTTGATCTCAGCCATTCTGACTGATATGAGGTGGAATCTCAGGGTTGTTTTTATTTGCATTTCCCTGATGACTAAGGATGTTGAACATTTCTTTAGGTGCTTCTCAGCCTTTCAGTATTTCTCAGTTGAGAATTCTTTGTTTAGATCTCTACCCCATATTTAGTAGGGTTATTTGCTTCTCTGGAGTCTAACTTCTTGAGTTCTTTACATATATTGGATATTAGCCCTTTATCAGATGTAGGATTACCAGGCAGTTTTTATCACAGTTCCCCTGTAGCACAGCTTGAGGTCAGGGATGATGATTCCACCAGAAGTTCTTTTATTGTTAACAATAGTTTTTGCTATCCTAGGTTTTTTGTTATTCCAGATGAATTTGCAAATTGCTCTTTCTAACTCTATGAAGAATTGAGTTTGAATTTTTATGGGGATTGCATTGAATCTGTAGATTGCTTTCAGCAAGATGGACATTTTTACTATATTAATTCTGCCTATCCATGAGCATGGGAGATCTTTCCATCTTCTGAGATCTTCTTCGATTTCTTTCTTCAGATACTTGAAGTTCTTGCCATACATATCTTTCACTTGCTTAGAGTCACACCAAGTTATTTTATATTATTTGTGACTATTGTAACAGGTGTTGTTTCCCTAATTTCTTAATCAGCCTGTTTGTCCTTTGAGAAGAGGAAGGCCACCGATTTGTTTGAGTTAATTTTATATCCAGCCATTTTGCTGAAGTTATTTATCAGGTTTAGGAGTTCTCTGGTGGAATTTTGGGGGTACCTTAAGTATACTATCCTATCATCTGTAAATAGTGACAGTTTGACTTCTTCCTTTCCAATTTGAACCTGTTTGATCTCCTTTTGTTGTCTCCTTGCTCTGGATAGGACTTCGAGTGCTATATTGAATAGGTAGGGAGAGAGAGTGGGCATCCTTGTCTAGTCCCTGATTTTAGTGGGATTTTTTTCAAGTTTCTCTCCATTTAGTTTGATGTTGGCTACTGGTTTGTTGCAGATTGCTTTTTACAATGTATAGGTCTTGAATTCCTGATCTTTCCAAGACTTTTATCATGAAGGGGTGTTGGATTTTCTCAAATGCTTTCTCAGCATCTAATGAAATGATCATATTTTTTCTTTGTGTTTGTCTATATAGTGGATTACATTGATGGATTTCTGTATTTTGAACCATCCGTGCATCCCTGGAATAAAGCCTACTTGATCATGATTGATGATCATTTCAATGTGTTCTGAGATTCGTTCTACAAGAATTTTATTGAGTATTTTTGCATCATTATTCATAAGGAAAACTGGTCTGAAGTTCTTTCTTTGTTGGGTCATTGTGTGGTTTAGGTATCAGAGTAATTGTGGCTTCATAGAACGAATTGGATAGAGTTCCTTTTGTTTCTGTTTTCGGAATACTTTGAGGAGTATTGGTATTAGGTCTTCTTTGAAGATCTGATAGAACACTGTACTAAACCCATCTGATCCTGGGATTTTTTTGGTTGGGAGACTATTAATAACTGTTTCCATTTCTTTAAGGGACATTGGACTTTTCAAATTGTTTATCTGATCCTGATTTAACTTTGGTACCTGGTATCTGTCTAAGAAATTGTCCATTTCATCCAGATTTTCCAGTTTTGTTGACTATAGGTTTTTGTAGTAAGATCTGATGATTTTTTGGACTTCCTTGGTTTCTATTGTTATGTCTCCATTTCTGATTTTGTTAATTTGGATACTGTTTCTGTGCCCTCTGGTTAGTCTGGCTAAGAATTTATCTATCTTGTTGATTTTCTCAAAGAAGCAGCTCCTGGTTTGGTTGATTTGCTATATAGTTCTTTTTGTTTCTACTTGGTTGATTTCAGCACTGTTTGATTATTTCCTACCATTTATTCCTCTTGGGTATATTTGCTTCTTTTTGTTCTAAGAGCTTTCAGGTGTGGTCTCAAGATGCTAGTGTATGGTCTCTCCAGTTTCTTTTTGGAGACACACAGAGCTATGAGTTTTCCTCTTTGGACTGCTTTCACTGTGTCCCATAAGTTTGGATATGTTGTGGTTTCATTTTTACTAAACTCTAAAAAGTCTTTACTTTCTTTTTTTTATCTCTTCTTTGACCGAATTATCATTGAGTAGAGTGTTGTTCAGCTTCCACATGTATGTGGTCTTTCTATTTTTTTATGGTGTTATTTATGGTGTATTGGTTAATCTGTCTTGATCTGATAGGATGCATGGGATCATGTCAATCTTCTTGTATCTGTTGAGGCCTGTTTTGTGACTGATTTTATAGTCAGTTTTAGAGAAGGTACCATGATGTGCTGATAAGAAGGTATATTCTTTTGTTTTAGAATAAAATATCCTATAGATATCTGTTAAATCAATTTGGTTCATAACTTCTGTTAATTTCACTGTGTCTCTATTTACTTTATCTTTCCATGATCTGTCCATTGATGAGAGTGGGGTGTTGAAGTCTCCCACTATTATTGTGTGAGCTGCAATGTATGCTTTGACCTTTAGTAAAGTTTCTTTTATGAATGTGGGTGCCCTTGCATTAGGAACATAGATATTCAGAATTGAGATTTCTTCCTGGTAGATTTTTCCTTTGATGAGTATGAAGTATCTTTCCTTTCCTTTTGATAACTTTAGGTTGTTGTTTTGTGTTTTGTTTTGATTATTATGTTTTGAGAGGAATTTCTTTTCTGGTCCAATCTATTTGGTGCTCTGTAGACTTCTTGTATGTTCATGTGCATCTCTTTTTTTAGGTTAGGGCAGTTTTCTTCTATAATTTTGCTGAAGATATTTACTGCCCCTTTAAGTTGGGAATCTTTGCTCTCTTCTATACCTATTATACTTAGGTTGAGTCTTCTCATTGTGTCCCAGATTTCCTGGATATTTTGGTTTAGGGTCTTTTTGCACTTTGCATTTTCTTTGACTTTTTGTGTCAATGTTTTCTATAGTATCTTCTGTGCCTGAGATTCTCTCTTCTATTTCTTGTATTCTGTTGGATGCTTACATCTATGGCTCCTGATTTCTTTCCTAGGTTTCCTAAATCCAAGGTTGTCTTTCTTTGTGATTTCTTTATTGTTTCTACTTCCATTTCTAGATCCTGGATGGTTTTGTTCAATTCCTTTACGAGTTTGGTTGTATTTTTTAATTCTTTAAGGGAGTTTTGTGTTTCCTCTTTAAGGACTTCTACCTATTACCTGTGTTCTCCTGTATTTCTTTAAAGGAGTTATTTATGTCCTTCTCAAAATTCTCTATCAGCATCATGAGATGTGATTTTAAACCCACATCTTGTTTTTCCAGTGTGTTAAGGTATCCAGGCTTGCTGTGTTGGGAGAACTGGGTTCTGATGATGCCAAGTAGTCTTGGTTTCTGTTGGTAAGATTCTTGTGTTTGCCTTTCACCATCTGGTTGTCTCTGGTGTTAGATGGACTTGCTGTCTCTACCTGGAGCTTGTCACTTCTGTGGGTCTGTAAGCCTGTATCAGTACTCCTGGGAGACCAGCTCTCTCCTGGTGGAACTTTTGTACCAAGGGCTCTGTTACAGTTCAAGCTCTGGGTGTAAATGGCAACTAGAAGGATCCTGCCCCAGCTGCTCCACTGTTCCTGTGCTAGTTGGCTCAGCTCAGGACAGTTATTATAGAGAATGTGGCTACCTTACCTCTGATCCTGGAGTGAAAGCACTCCTGGAAGAATAGCTCTCTCCTGACAGGGACCGCCTCAACTCTTGAAGTAAGTTTTTAATTATTACTGGTCAGAGGTCATATTTGCTCAAAGAAAGAGTAGGTTTAATTCTTAGTTTAGAAGGCCTCATTTTTAATGTTAGAAGGCGACAAACTAATTTCTATGGTTTAATGTAGTCTATCCCTTTTAAAGTCATGTTGAAATTTGGTTGTTATAGTTGGCATATTGTTAGAACAAACCTTTAAAAGATGATTGGGTCATTAAGAGGGATTAGTTCCTACAGCCCTATCTGTTTACATATCTATCTATCTATCTATCTATCTACCTACCTACCTACCTACCTATCTATCTATCTATCTATCTATCTATCTATCTATCTATCTATCTATCTATCTATCTGATGGTCTACCTATCTATTACCTATCTTTCATGAATTAATTCATTACTACAAGATTAAATTTATTTGGCAACTTTCTCTGTAGTAACAAAAAAAATTGAAACAACTTATAGAATTGAAAATTCTGTGTTATTTCTGCTTTAGACAGATTACTCACTATAAGAATCTTCTGTACCTCTCATATATCTGATAAGCTTGTACAGCTTTCATATCTATTAATTCAGCCATGCTTCCAATCTGTTGATAATTTGTACTATTTCCTCTTCTTTTTCTCACAAATTTCAACTTAAATAGATTCCTGTTCAGACAGAGATTCTTTCAGAACACTCAGATAATATGAGTATGCATATTATTGAGGTCATAGATGAAGAGGTAAAAAGCTTGGGTAAAACAATTAGATCAGCCATTTCCCAGATCAGTACCTTTCTTTTTCAATCCTCTTATCTGTTGTAAGTATTAAGTCTTAGGTATTAAGTGAAAATGCTATTGACTGTGATTACTTTGAAGAGTTGTAAAATATAAGTATAATGGACTTCTTTTATTGTTAATATTTAAGCCTTTGTTTCATAACCCTATTAATATTAGCACTTTCAATACTATTTCTTACCTATTAGTATTTATAAACATTATTATATATATCACTGTGGTTTTAAAATAAATATTTCTTTCTCCTCTTACATTTCCAACACTTAGATTACCAGGGTACAGACAGTGCTAGCTCATATTGATTTACTTTTTGATTGATTAAGAAAAAAAAAAGGGCTGGCGAGATGGCTCAGTGGTTAAGAGCACTGACTGCTCTTCTGGAGGTCCTGAGTTCGGATCCCAGCAACCACATGGTGGCTCACAAACACCTGTAATGAGATCAGATGCCCTCTTTGGTGGCAGCTTATAATTCCTTACACATTTGACATCTCTTCTTGATCTTAAATTACTTCTGGGTGGTTTTTATGTCATGTGCTTCTGATAATGTAGTATTTCTATTCAGCTGTCTCTAGGAGTGACTCTGGGCTTGGTTTCCTGTTAAGTGATTAAGTAATAATTTGCAATCCTGGTATTTCTGTAAGGGTATTTCCAGAAAGGGGGGAAGATTCATCCTGAATGTGAGCTGTACCTGCCCATGGACAAAAGTTTCAGAGTGAATAAAAAGTGAAAAAAAAAGACACCTGAGCACATGCATTTATCTTTGTGTTTTATGACTATAAATTTAATGTGACTAGCCATTTGATAAACCCATTGTCATATTTGTTTGCCAGAATAGATTTTATTTTCTGAATCATGAGCCAAAATATGCCTGTCTTGTTTTAAGTTGATTTTTGGTAAATATTTCGTGACAAAAGTTAAATAAATAACTAGCATATAAATACCGCCACATTCTTTGAGGTTTGTTTTATAGAAGTACAAACCATGAAGTGATTACATGAGCATTCAACACCACCCTCAAATCTTTATATAGTTTCTTTGAATAAAAATTAAGAAATCTTATATCATTTTATAGATTGATTACAGTTAATCTATAGATTAACTAGAGAATTCTCCACAGATTTGGATACATACTCTTCACAGAGATCTACAGAAACTTCTAGAAAATTGATCACATCATAAATAACAAGGAAATTCTTCCAAAATATAAAGAATAATTCATGTTTGTTTATTGGACAAAAGAGCCATAGAACTATAACTCAAAAGCAAGAAAAACCATATATCCTAAAAATACTTAAAATCTGAATAATATTTTATTATATTAATAAATAATATAAAATTGAGTAAATTGGTAAGGAAATTTAATAAGTTTTTCAAATAAATGAAAATGGCAACAAAACTGACCAAAATCACTAGGCTACATATGCCTAAGGGAGCTTTAAAAGGAATGTTTATGACTTTCTTTTTATAAACTTCCTTTAAATATAAAGTTTAAAACTATAAAAGTTATATATTTTTATTTTTATTAGAAACTTTGTTTATTTACATTTCAAAAGTTATCACCTTTCCCAGTTTCTCCTCCAGAAACCTCCTATGGCATTCTCCCCCGCCCTGCTTCTAGGAGGGTACTACCCCACCCACCCACTCCTGCATTCTCGCCATGGCATTCACCTATATTGGGGCATCCAGCCTTCACAGGACCAAGGGTCTCCTCCCATTGAGGCCAGAAAAGGCCATTCTCTGCTATGGGTCCATCCATGTGTACTCTTTGGTTAGTGGTTTAGTCTCTGAGAGTTCTGGGAAGGTCTGGTTGGTTGATGTTATTCTTCCTATGGGGTTGCAGACCCCTTCAGCTCCTTCAGTCCTTTCTCTAACTCGTCCATTGGGGACCCCATGCTCAGTCCAATGGTTGGCTGCAAGCATCCTCCTCTGTATTTGTCATGCTCTGACAGAGCCTCTCAGAAGACTGCTGTATCAGGTTGCTGTCAGCCAGCACTTCTTGGCTTCAGCAACCAGTGCCTGGGTTTGGTGTCTGTATATAGGATAGATACACAGGTGAGGCAGTCTCTGGATGGCCTTTCCTTCAGTCTCTGTCAGACTTTGTCTCTGGATTGCCTCCTGTGAGTATTTTGTTCCCACTTCTAAGAAGGACTAAAGTATCCATACTTTGGTCTTCCTTCTTTGTGAGCTTCATATGGTATGTGAATTGTATCCTGGGTATTCTGAACATTTGGGCTAATATCTAATATCAGTGAGTGCATGCCATGTGTGTTCTTGGTGACTGGGTTACCTTGCTCAGGATGATACTTTCTAGTTCCATCCATTTGCCTAAAAATGTCCTGAATCCATTGTTTTTAATAGCTGAGTAGTACTCCATTGTGTAAATGTATCACATTTTCTGTATCCATTCCTCTGTTGAAAGACATCTGGGTTTTTTCCAGCTTCTAGCTGTTATAAGCAAGGCTGTTATAAACATAGTAGAGCATGTGTTCTTGTTATTTGATGGAGTATATACCCAGGAGTGGTATAGCTGGGTCCTCAGGTAGTTCTATGTACAATTTCTGAAGAACCTCCAGACTGATTTCCAGAGTGGTTTACAAGCTTGCAATTCTGCCAACAATGGAGAACTCTCTCTCTCTCTCTCTCTCTCTCTCTTTCTCTCTCTCTCTCTCTCTCTCTCTCTCTTTTATTTATTTATTTATTTATTTATTTTTGCCACATCCTCGCCAGCATCTGCTGTCACCTGAGATTTTGATCTTAGCCATTCTGACTGGTGTGAGGTGGAATCACAAAGTTGTTTTAATTTGCATTTCCCTGATGACTAATGATGCTGAACATTTCTTTAGGTGTTTCTTGCACATTCAGTATTCCTCAGTTGAGAATTCTTTGTTTAGCTTTGTATCCCATTTTTTAAAAGGGTTATTTGGCTCTCTGGAGTCTAGCTTCTTGAGCTCTTTGTATATATTGGATATTAGCCCTCTATCAGATGTAGGATTGGTAATAATCTTTTCCTATTCTGTTGATTGCCTTTTATGCTTTTGACAGTGTCCTTTGCCTTATAGAAGGTTTGAAATTTGTCAGTTGTTGACAGTGGAGCATAAGCCATTGATATTTTGTTCAGGAAAATTTCCCCTATGCCCATGCGTCCAAGGCTCATTCACACTTTCTCTTCTATTAGTTTCAGTGTACCTGGTTTTATGTGGATGTCCTTGAATCACTTGGACTTAAGCTTTGTACAAGGAGATAAGAATGGATCAATTTGCATTCTTCTGCATTCTGACATCCAGCTGAACAAGCACCATTTGTTGAAAATGCTGTCTTTCTTTCTACTGGATGGCTTTAGCTCCTTTGTCAAAGATCAAGTGACCATAGGTGTATGTGTTCATTTCTGGATCTTCAATTCTAGTCTATTGATCTACCTGCCTGTCATTGTACAAATATTATGCAGTTTTTATGACTATTGCTCTATAATACAACTTGAGGTCAGAGATAGTGATTGCCCCAGATGTTCTTTATTATTGAGTATAGTTTTTGCTATCCTGAGTTGTTTGTTATTCCAAATGAATTTGCAAATTGCTCTTTCTAAGTAGAAGAATTGAGTTGGAATTTTGGTGGGGATTGTATTGAAATCTGTAGATTTTCGATTTCTTCCTTCAGAGACTTGAAGTTCTTTTACTTGTTTGGTTAGAGTCATAACAAGATACTTTATATTGTGACTAGTATGAAATTTGTCATTTCTCTAATTTCTTTCTCAGCCTGTTTTTCCTTTGAGTATAGGAAGGCTACCAATTTGTTTGAGTTAATTTATATCCAGCCACATTGCTGAAGTTGTTTGACAGCTATAGGAGTTCTCTGGTGGCATTCTGTGGTCAGTTAAGTATACTATCATATCATCTACAAATAGTAACTTCTTTCTTTCCAATTTGCATCTCTTTGACCTCCTTTTGTTGTCTAATTGCTCTAGCTAGAACTTCAAGTACCATATTGAATAGATAGGGGGAGAAAGAGGGTAGCCTTGTCTGGTCCCTGATTTTAGTGGGATTGCTTCAAGTTTCTCTCCATTTAGTTTGATATTGGCTACTGGTTTGCTGTAGATTGCCTTTAGTATGTTTAAATATGTTAAATATGTTTAGTATGTTTGAATTCCTGATCTTTCAAAGACTTTTACCATGAAGGGTTATTGAATTTTGTCAAATGCTTTCTCAGCATATAATGAGATGATCATTTGGCTTTTTTTCTTTGAGTTTGTTTATATAGTATATTGTGTTGATGGATTTCCATATATTGAACCATCCTCACATTCCTGGAAGGAAGCCTGCATGATCATGGTGGATGATCATTTTGATGATTTCTTGGATTCAGTTTGGGAAAATTTTATTGAATATTTTTACATTCATATTCATAAGGGAAATTGATCTAAAGTTCTCTTTCTTTGAGGGGTCTTTGTGTATTTAAGTATAAGCATAATTGTGGCTTCATAGAATGAATTGTATAGTGTTCTTTCTGTTTCTACTTTTTAGAATAATTTGAAGAGTATTGGTAATAGGTCTTCTTTGAAGGTCTGTTAGGATTCTGCACTAAACCCATCTGATACTGGACTTTCGGGAGTTGGGAAACTTTTAATGACTGCTTCTATTTCTTTATGGGTTATAGGATTGTTTAGATGGTTTACCTGGTCCTGATTTAACTTTGATATCTGGTATTTGTCTAGAAAATTGTACAATTCATCCAGACTTTCCACTTCTATTGACTATAGGCTTTGTAGTAGGATCTGATGATTTTTTTGAATTACCTCAGTTTCTGTTATTATACCTCCCTTTTCATCTCTCATTTTGTTAATTAGGATACTGTCTCTGTGCCCTCTAGTTAGTCTGGCTTAGGGATTATCTGTCTTGTTGATTTTCTCAAAGAACCAGCTCCTGGTTTGGTTGATTCTTTGTATAGTTCTTTTTGTTTCCACTTGGTTGATTTCTGCCCTGATTTTGATTATTTCCTGCCACCTACTTCTCTTTGGTATATTTATTTCTTTTTGTTCTAGAGCTTTCAGGTGTGCTGTCAAGCTGCTAGTGCATGCTCTCTCCAGTTTCTTTTTGTAGGCACTCTTATCTATGAGTTTTCCTCTTAGCACTGCTTTCATTGTGCCCCATAAGTTTTGGTATGTTGTGGCTTCATTTTCACTTAAAAAGTCTTTTATTTCTTCCTTGACCAAGTTATCATTGAGTAGAGCATTGTTCAGCTTCTATGTGTATGTGGTCTTTCGGTTGTTTTCTTTTTATTGAAGACCAGCCTTAGTCAGTGGTGATCTGATAGAGTGCATGAGATTATTTCAATCTTCTTGGAACTGTTAAGGCCAGTTTTATGACCAATTATATGTTCAATTTTGGAGAAGGTACCTTGAGGTACTGAGAAGTTGGTATATTCTTTTGTTTTAGGATGAAATATTCTATAGATATCTGTTTAATCCTTTTGTTTCATAATGTCTGTTAGTTTCACTGTGTCTTGGTTTAGTTTCTGTTTCAATGATCAGTTCATTGATAAAAGTGGGGTGTTGATGTCTCCTACTTTCATTATGTGAGGTGCAATGTGTGTTTTCAGCTTTAGTAAAGTTTCTATTATGAAAGTGGGTACCCTTGCATTTGTAGCATAGATGGTCAGAATTGAGAGTTCATCTTGGTAGATTTTTCTTTTGATGTGTATAAAGTGTCCTTCCTTATCTTTTTTGATAACTTTTGGTTGAAAGTTGACTTTTTTTGATATGAGAATAGCTACTCCAGCTTGTTTCTTGGAACCATTTGCTTGGAAAATTGTTTTCCAGCTTTTTATTCTGAGGTAGTGTCTGTCTTTGTCACTGAGATGTGTTTCCTGTATGCAGCAAAATGCTGGGTCCTGTTTACGTATCCAGTCTGTTAGTATATGTCTTTTTATTGGGGAATTGAGTCCATTGATGTTAAGAGCTACTAAGCAAAAGTGATTGTGTTTCCTGTTATTTTTTGTTGCTTGGAGTAAAACTATGTTTGTGTGCTGTAGTTTCCCTCATTGTGTTGGAATTTTCTATCTATTATCCTTTGTAGGGTTAGATTAGTGGAAAAATATTGAGTAATTTTGGTTGTATCATGGAATATCTTCATTTCTCCATCTACGGTAATTAAGAATTTTGCTGCATATAGTAGCCTGGGCTGGAATTTGTGTTCTCTTAGGGTCTGTATGATCTTCTGGCTTTTAGAGTCTCTCGTGAGAAGTCTGGTGTAATTCTGATAGGTCTGCCTATATAAGCTACTTGACATTTTTCTCTTATTGCTATTAATATTCTTTCTTTGTTTTGTGCATTTGGTGTTTTGACTATTCTGTATGGGAGGAATTTCTTTTCTAGTCCAGTCAATTTGAGTTCTGTAGGTGTCTTGTATGTTCATGGGCATCTCTTTCTAGGGAAGTTTTCTTCAATAATTTTGTTGAAGATATTTACTGACCCATTAAGTTGGGAATCTCCTCTCTCTTCTATACCTATCATCCTTAGGTTTTGTGTCCTAGATTTCATGGATGTTTTCACTTAGCAGCTTTTTGCATTTCGCATTTTCTTTGACTGTTGTGTCAGTGTTTTCTCTGATATCTTCTGCACCTGAGATTCTCTCTTCTATCTCTTGTATTTTGTTGGTGATGTTTGCATCTATGACTCCTGATATCTTTCCTAGATTTTCTATCTCCAAGGTTGTCTACCTTTTTGATTTTTCTCTTGTTTCTATTTCCAGTTTTAGATGCTGGGTGGTTTTGTTCAATTCCTTCACCTGTTTGGTTGTGTTTTTTAATTCTTTAATGGATTTTTGTGTTTCCTCTTTAAGGTGTTTACCTGTGTTTTCCTGTATTTCTTTAAAGGAGTTATTTATGTCCTTCTTAAAGTCCTCTATTAACATCATGGGTTGTGATTTTAAAACCAAATCTTGTTTTTCTGGTGTGTTAAGGTATCTAGGATTTGCTGTAGTGGGAGAAAATAGTGGGAGATTTGTTCTGATGATGCCACCTAGCTTTGGGTTCTGTTGCTTATGTTCTTGCACATGCCTATCGCCATCTGGTTTTCTCTAGTGCTACCTGCCCTTGCTGTCTCTGACTGGAGCCTGTCCCTCCTATGATCCTGGTTGAGTCAGAACTCCTGACTGTCCAGTTATCTCTGTGATCCTGTGATTCTGGCATCCTGTGATCCTGAGATGCTGGGTGTGTCTGAGCTCCTGATAGTCAAGCTGCCTCTGGGATCCTGAAATCCTGGTGAGACCAAGCTCCTGAGCTACTGTGCTTCCAAGCACAGGTGCAAGCTGGAAGCGACCTGTGCCTCTGGCTGGGGGTTTGTGTTTCCCTGGTTCCTGTCTGGTCCCAGTTACACTGTGTGTTGGGGAAACTGTTGCAGCCTCAACTGTGATCTTGAGAATGTCAGAGCTCTAGTTATCTTGGGAGTGTCTGATCTCCTGGGAGTAGAGCTTCCTCTGTGCTCCTGTGCTCCTGTGATCCTGTGATTCTGAGCATGTCAGAGCACCTGTGTTCCTGTGATCCTGTAATTCTGGGTGTGTTAGAGCACCTGGGAGTTGGGCTCCCTTTGGGTGTTGCAGGAATGGGTGCAGATCCAGCGCCCCAGGTCTACTCTGGGTGTAGGTTCAAACTGGAAGAAACCCATGACACTGATCATGCAGGGGTTCCTGAGTCCCTGTTTGCCAAGAGTACCAGTTATTCCAGGTGTTGGTTAGATGTTGTGGCCTTACTTGTGGTCCTGGGCATGTCAGACAACCTGGAAGTCATTCTTCCTCTGGTGTTGAAGGAGAGGTGCAGATCCAGCACCCCAGGTTTGCTCCAAGCACAAGTTCCTAAAAGTTATATATTTATTAGTAAATTTAAAATATGTTTAATAAATAACCTATGAAGAACTTCAGATTCCTAGAAAAACAACCAGCCAAATTAAGTGCACTAGACAGCAAGAAATAACAAATATTAAGATAAAATTTAGTGCAATGTAAAGTAAGAGAATAAAACAGAATCAAAATAAAAGTAGATTGTTTGAAAACATGTAGTATTGATGAATAACTATCCACACTAATCAAAGTAAAGAGGCAATCCAAATTAATGAAATCACAGATGAATAGAAATAGGTTAAAATAGACTATAATGAATTGGGAAAATAAGGAGAAAACTTTGAAAACTTATATTCCAAAATGCTGAAAAATACAGACTAAATGAGTAAATTTATGCACATGTAACCTACCATAATTTCATTATAAAACTAGAAAGATAAGCAATGAGATGTGAACAGTAATGAAGTCTCCCCACAAAGAAAAGACAATAATCAAATAGGTCCACTGCTGATTTCTATTTTACAAAAGCTATATCACACTAATATAAAACCAGATAAGGACATGGTAATTTTAAGAAAATGTAGACCAATTACTATGATGAATACTTTCAGTAAAATACGTTATGAAGATGATACATCATTACCATGTTGCTTTATGGCAACAATTAAAAGTAGATCCAACATATGCTACTCAATAAATGTAATATAATTATAAATAGTCTTAAGGACTGAAATAATGGGATACCAGTTGACATAAGAAAGCCTTTAATAAAACTCAAAATTCTTCAAATTTAAATTATGAATAATAAGAGCATATATCAATAAAATACATGGTATTTGCAAACATATAGCAAATATTACACTAAATAAAGAAAACCTGGGGATAATCTGTTAAAAATTAATCAAGGCTGTTTACTTTCTTCATTCATATTCCAAATAGCAAAGCAAGTCTTAGTGATAACAATAAAAGACAGAAATAAAAGAGATACATGTGTAGAAGGAAGATATCAAAGTATGTCTATTAGCACACTGTATGAAATTTGAGTTAAAAGAAAATTCTTAGATCTAATAAAGAATTGCAGCAAAGTAGCAGCTTTGCTGTTCTATTGTTGAGTCAACACCCATAAATCAGTAGCTTTTGTATATAACTTGCTGATGATATGCCTACTGAAATAATAGTGACATGACTGTTATGAGATAAAGAATAATTTTCTGTCTGAATTGGAATCATTTTCTCCAGGAGGGAATTCCATATCTGATACCATAAAAAATAGTCAAAGTCCCATGGTTATGAGGTTACAAACTCTAGCAGGGAAACTGCTGATGGTCTTTTCCTAAAACTCATGTTATAATATTGCCTTCTAAATATTTGTTTATGCCAATGGATGTGAGATGCTTTCAGTTTGGGTCAGTGATAGCTCATATTTATCTATTTATTGATTTATCAGTGGACAAGACATGCACAGTGCCCTGTACATGATCTATACAAGAACAAGCCCACCAAAATTCTGGCATAAATGAAGGAAAATCTTTTGAGTCCATCCCCCTTACTAAATAACTCTTCTCAATTGGTATATGTTGGGTTATGGAAAACCACTTATATCAGATGGTGGGACCACTTGTATGTTCCCATGCTGCAGTGGATGGTTCCAAAACCATGTACATTTGGGCAATAGTAACTTGACTTCCTAAGGTAAAGGTGGAAGGAGGACATGTTTGAGGAGTCTGAGAAAAGTTGAAGGATTAAAAATAGTAGGGTTATATATAATCATATTTCAATGAATATAAGAATAAAATTTCAAATTAATAAAATAACTTGCTAAGAAAGAAATTAGAAAAATATCATATTCATAATTGTTCTTAAAAATTACCAGAAATAGAGAGGAAGCTCCACTCCCAGGAGCTCTGACACACCAGGATCAGAGACCTTGGGCTCAAGCTTTGCAGCCAGTCCCACAACACTCAGAGGAAGCTCCACTCCCAGGCTCTCTGACACACCCAGGATCAGAGGTAAGCAGGAACCAACACCTGCCCCAACACTGGGAGTAATTGGGTCCAGTGGGACCAGGCACAACAGGAACTCCGCCAGCCCAGTGACTCAGGTTCCTTCCAGTCTGTCTGGGTTACTGTTCTGAGCCAACCTTGGGCACAAGCTCTGCAGCCAGTCCCACAACACCCAGAGGAAGCTCCGCTCCCAGGCTCTCTGACACACCCAGGATCAGAGACCTTGGGCTCAAGCTCTGCAGCCAGTCCCACAACACCCAGAGGAAGCTCCACTCCCAGGCTCTCTGACACACTCCCAGGTGATTTAACAAGCCCAGGATCCCAGGATCCCAATATCACAGGATCACAGAGACAGCTTGATTCTGAGGAGTTCTGACACAACCAGGATCACAGGAAGGACAAGCTCCAGTCAGATTTAGCAAGGGCAAGTAGCACTAGAGTTAACCAGATAGCAGGGGGCAAGTGTAAGAAAATAAACACAAACCAAGGTCACTTGCCATCATCAGAACGCAATTCTCACACCATAGCAAGTCCTGGACACACCACTACACCAGAAACGCAAGATTCAGATATAAAATCACTTATCATGATGATGATACAGGACCTTAAGAAAGACATAAATAGCACCCTCAAAGAAGTACAGGAGAAAACAGATAAACAGCTAGAAGCTTTTAAAGAGGAAACACAAAAATCCCTTAAAGAACTACAGGAAAACACAATCAAACAAGTGAAAGAAATGAGCAAAACCATCCAGAACCTAAAAATGGAAATAGAAACAATAAAGAAAACAGAAAGAGAAACAACCCTGGAGATACAAAACCTATGAAAGAAATCAGGAGACATAGATGCAAGCATCAACAACAGAATGCAAGAGATAGAAGAGAGAATCTCAGGGGCAGAAGACACCT
>NW_022196897.1:11494265-11496062 GCF_008632895.1 Mastomys coucha
ACAGACATTTGGTGAGGGTAAGAATATGGTTCATTGGCTGTGATAATTTGGAAAAGCATTCATCTCAGGGAAATAGTAACTTATAAAGCCCTCTTCTTGAAACTTGATACAAGAGTTACAAATGTCAAGCAAAGCATTCAGTCTCAATCATTGTTGTTCTTTTACAAGACACCTCCCAATTTAATTGTCTATATTTCTTTTGGCTGTATAAATACTTTTGAAATATGTAAGCTGTTCTGAAAACCATGTTATAGGGTAAAAAATATCAAATAAACAGTATTAGTAATAGAAAGGCTGAGATAGGAGAAGCAAGATTTTAAGACCATTATGTTGTACACAGCAAGACACTGTCACATACAAACAAGCTAAAAGTGTATATGGATTAAACAATATTAGACCTAATTCTCCAATTACCACATTAGAGAGACCATTGGATGACAGTCAACAAATTTCTAATTCCTCATATTTATGGATTTCAGTCTATTAGGATATGTTGGTAATATTAATTTTCATATTAAGATATTAAGAAAAAGTAATTGTCACTTCCTGTTGTTTTTGTTGTAAGAGGTGGTATTAGGTTTGTGTGGGTTTGTTGAAAGATTACTTTCTTGCTTCTTCTAGGGTGTAGTTTTGCTCCTTATGTTGGTGTTTTCCATCTATTATCCTTTGTGGGACTAGACTTGTGGAAAGATATTATATAAATTTGGTTTTGTCGTGGAATATCTTGTTTTCTCCATCTATGGTATTTGAGAGTTTTGCTGGGTATAGTAGCATGGGCTGGGATTTGTATTCTCGTAGGGTCGGAATAACATCTGCCCAGGATCTTCTAGCTTTCATAGTCTCTGCTGAGAATTCTGGTGTCATTCTGATAGGCCTGCCTTTATATGTTACTTGCCTTTTTTCCCCTACTGCTTTTAAAATTCTTTCTTTGTTTAGTGCATTTGGTGTTTGATTATTATGTCACAGGAGGAATTTCTATTCTGGTCCAGTCTATTTTGAGTTCTGTAGGCTTCTTGTACGTTCATGGGTATCTCTTTCTTTAGGTTAGTAAAGTTTTCTTCTGTAATTTTGTTGAAGATATTTACTGGCCCATTACATTGGGAGTCTTCAATCTCTTTTATAACAATTATCCTTAGGTTTGGTCTTCTCATTGCATCCTGGATTTCCTGGATATTCTGGATTAGTTGCTTTTTGCATTTTGCATTTTCTTTGACTATTGTGTCAATGTTTTCTTTTTTCTTTTTCACCTTTGTTGCATTATGATGAGAAAAGTTACATGATTTCAGTTTATCTGAATTTGTTAACATTTAAAAACATATTTTAAGTGAATAGAATTAAATCACATTCTTGTCTCCCTTTTTTATCCCCATTCCTCCCAGAGACCCCCCTTCAATACCTACAATACCTTTTTTGTTACATTCCTTAAAATTTATAAAATATTATAACAATAAAAATAAGTATTATAAAAGCTCTTTGACATAAAACAACAATCAATTTAACAGTCTTATGTAGATGCTTGTCTATAGCAATAGTGAAAATACATTTTTCTCAATATAAATTTTAAATAACTCCAAACATATTAACTGTATATTTCAAAATAATACATCACTACTAGTATTTTCTTAAATGAACATAAATATATTAAGTCTTTTTGTTCGTTTGTTTGTTTTGTATTTAGTAAGTTTAAAATCTTAGCTCTTACTATAAGAACAATTTTTAGACATCAGACTTCATTGTAATAAGGCTGTACTTCAATGACCCTCACATCACCAAAGGATTTTACCTCCATGGTAGCTA
>NW_022196897.1:11496921-11541065 GCF_008632895.1 Mastomys coucha
TACTTCTTCTAGGGTGTAGTTTTGCTCCTTATGTTGATGTTTTCCATCTATTATCCTTTGTAGGACTGAATTTATGGAAAGATATTATATAAATTTGGTTTTGTCATGGAATATCTTGTTTTCTCCATCTATGGCAATTGAGAGTTTTGCTGGGTATAGTAGCCTGGGCTCGCATTTGTGTTCTTCTAGGGTCTGTAGGACATATGCCCAGCATCTTCTAGGTTTCATAGTCTCTGGTGAGAATAGTCTGATGTAATTCTGATAGGCCTGCCTTTATAAGTTATTTGACCTTTTTCCCTTACTGCTTTTAAAATTCTTTCTTTGTTTAGTGCATTTGGTGTTTTGATTATTATGTGACAGGAGGAATTTCTTTTCTGGTTCAGTCTATTTTGAGTTCTGTAGGCTTCTTGTATGTTCATGGGTATCTCTTTCTTTAGGTTAGGGAAGTTTTCTTCTATAATTTTGTTGATGATATTTACTGGCCCATTACATTGGGAATCTTCACTCTTCTATGCCTATTATCCTTAGGTTTGGTCTTCTCAGTACGTCCTGGATTTCCTAGATGTTCTGGATTAGGAGCTTTTTGCTTTTTGCATTTTCTTTGACTGTTGTGTCAATGTTTTCTATGGTGTCTTCTGCCCCTGAGATTCTCTCTTCTACCTCTTGTATTCTGTTGGTGATGCTTGCATCTATGTCTCCTGATTTCTTTCATAGGTTTTGTATCTCCAGGGTTGTCTCTCTTTCTGTTTTCTTTATTGTTTCTATTTCCATTTTTAGATTTTGGATGGTTCTGTTCATTTCTTTCACCTGTTTGATTGTGTTTTCCTGTAGTTCTTTAAGGAATTTTTGTGTTTCCTCTTGAAGGGCTTCTAGCTGTTTACCTATGTTCTCCTGTATTTCTTTGAGGGTGCTATTTATGTCTTTCTTAAGGTCCTGTATCATTATCATGAGAAGTGATTTCATATCTGAATCTTGCTTTTCCAGTGTGATGGTGTATCCAGGACTTGCTATGGTGTGAGAATTGGGTTATGATGATGCCAAGTAACCTTGGTTTGTGTTGCTTATTTTCTTATGCTTGCCTCTCCCCCACCCCACTATCTGGTTATCTCTAGTGCTAATTCTGACTGGAACCTGTCCTTCCTGTGATCCTGGTTGTGTCAGAACTCCTCAGAGTCAAGCTGTCTCTGGGATCCTGTGATTCTGGGATTCTGGGATCCTGGGCTTATTAGAGCATCTGGGAGTGGAGCTTCCTCTGGTGTTGTGAAGGGTACTGTTCCTGCTGAGCTCATCAGGATTCCTCAATTGAACTCCGGAGGCAGCAGCCCGGCTTGGCTCATCAGGTGTTTTGGACCGGAGACAGCTCCAGGGATTAAAGTCAGAACTGGTAGCCCAGAATTCAAAAAGAACTAAACCTTTAATCCGCTTTCCTGCCTGGAGCCCTCTCTTGCAGGGGCTTGTTTACATGACTGATATGTGCTGATATGTTTTTTTCCTGTTCTCACTTATATGCTAAAAGACATAAGATTGTTTTGCCTTAGGTATAAATATCCCGATTCACTAAGTAAAGATTACGCCTTGATAAGCATCTACTTGGCGTCTTCCTTGTCTCTCCTAACCCGCTTATTTTCACAGAATCTCGACTTCCCCCGTTCGTGAATCACCCACGTTAAGAAGTGAAACTGCGGCCTGTTTCCTTCAGATGGCGCCACACGTGGACCGCGAACACGGGAGAATTTGAGGGACCCTACTGCAAGATACAGAGCTCTGGTTTATTAAAGAAAAGGCGGATCCGGATTGATGTAGCCGTTCTCACGGTAAGATTTGGTTAGCGCTGACCGGGAATCCGTGTGAGACTACAGGGAGTTCTAGGCAGAAACTTAGGTATTTGCCCGATACCTTAGAAGCCTAGGGGAAATTTGTGACGGTAGGTCATAAGCATGGGTGCTCAGATTTCTAAATCAGCTTCCCGGAACGTGGGAAAGCTGCTGGAGGTGAAAGGAGTAAAGGTAAGAATTTCCGCGTTAAGAGAGCTAGCAGAGTTGGTGGAAGGCTTTTGTCCTTGGGTAGAAGGCATGAGTCGTATGGATTTGAAATAGTGGGAAAAGGTAGGAAAAGCTCTGGAGAAAAACAAGGTGGATGGATTTCCCCTTCGCCTTTGGGGAATGGTCTTGGATATTTTAAGGGAGAAGGAAAAGACCGAGCAAAAGGGAGTGCATTCAGCTAGGTACATCAGCCTTTCGGCATCAGAGCTGCCAGGCGATAGCTCGACCGAGATAGGTCAGGATTCCCTGGACTCCAGCTCTATGGACAGCGAGGAGAGTCAAACTTCCTCCGTTAGTAGTCAAACCTCTACTGACTCGGTCGGTACGGTGGCTGAGAAGACTCAACTTTCTGTCAGAACAAGACGTGCTGCACCTCGCAACAGAAGGCAGCGTGTTATGCATAAGTCCGTGCCCTCCCAGACTAGGGAGTGTTTTCAAAGTGGGTCTTGCCCAGTGAAAGATGAACTCGAGACCAAGATAGGAGAATTAATTGAAGAAATCAGGGGAATTAAATTTCAGGCAGGCAAAGAGAAGGACAGCTACCTGATCGCTGATGAGGAAATGGGTCCGGGCCGGTTTCCTTCAGTGGAGCTTGCATCCCAGGTCTGCTCAGGGTACCGGCCAACCCAGACAGACCAGAAGCAACCGGAGCTGCCACTGGGCTGGCAGAGTTCATGTGTGCCTGGGTCCTGCTGGTCCCAGTTCCTCCTGATGTTGGGACAAATGAACAGGCAACATCCTTAGTGACAGTCACTGCTCCAATTGTTGGGTCACCCACATGAAAACCAAGCTGCACAACTGCCACATAAATGTTGAAGGCCTAGGTTTAGCTCATGTATGCTCTTTGGTTGGTGTTCTGTCTCTGATAGCCCCAAAGGTCCTAGTTAGTTGACTCTGTTGGTCTTCTATGAGATCCTATCCCCTTTGATCCCCTCAATTCTTTCCCCCAACTCTTTTTTTTTTTAAAGATTTATTTATTTATTATATGTAGGTACACTTTTGCTGTCTTCAGATGCACCAGAAGAGGGCATTAGATCTCATTACAGGTGGTTGTGAGCCACAATGTGGTTGCTGGGAATTGAACTCATGACCTTCTGAAGAGCAGTCAGTGCTCTTCCCCGCTGAGCCATCTCACCAGCCCTCCCCCAACTCTTACATAAAAGTTCCCAAGCTCCATCCAATGTCAAGTCAAAAATCTTAATCTTCCTGTATCTTTGCACTTACTCTGAAAAACTTTGCCTTTTTTGTGAATAAGTTTCTAAGTTCCAAATATAAGTTAGAAAAGTCTTTTTATAAATATATGTAAGCCAACCACATTGAGTGTATTTACCAGATTAAAATACCTAACTCATTTTGTTCATAGTATTTATCATGAATTTATTGCTTGTCAGTTTATTTAAATAATTTCTTTATAATTTAATAATTGTTTTAGACATTTCTAAATAAAATATAATTACATCACTTTTCTCTCTTTTATCCTTCCTCTAGCACCACTGAAGTCTCCTCTATCCAACTATTTCCATTCCTTCCCACTCTCAAATTGACTTTCTTTTTGTTTGACTATTGTCTTCATTTGCATTTTGTTGCTATGAAAAGACATACCCATAACTCTAAAAAAGAAATACTTTAATTGAGGCTGGCTTAGAGTTTTAGAGGGTTAGTCTGTTATCATCATGGTGAGAAGCATGACAACATACAGGCATTCATGGTGCTGAAGAGAGAGCTGAGAGTTCATTATGATCCACAGGCAGCAGAAGGGCATAGTCTGAGCATAGGAGACCTCAAAGCCCACACCCATAGTGATACACTTCCTGCAACAAAGCAACACCTCCTAGTATACCACTCCCTTTGAGCCAAGCATTAAAAATTATGGTTCAATCCAATGATTGATATAGTTGAATCCAATCAATTAGATCTGGTCATATGTTCTTTAATATTGTATGTAAGCCTAGGGTTTCACAAAAGTCTTTTCTGACCTCTTCAAAAATATGTGGTAGCAATAATCAAAGTAGGGTCTATACCTATTCAAACCACCACAATTATTGTTGCTATACGTGTGTGTGTGTGTGTGTGTGTGTGTGTATGCCTATGCTCATGCATGGATGTTAGAAATACATGTTAGGTATTCTTTGAGGAATATATTCTACGCTAAACTGGAAATTACATTTTCTTAGCTCGGTTAGAAACCAGCTATTACTGTCTCTTTACCTTTCAGAGCTATGGCAATAGATTCTCAGTTTGTTATGTGCTACTTGGACCTGAACTTGCTTAATAGGTACTGAGATTATGATGATTGCACAACAAATATTCTTAGCTGTTGAGCTGCCTCTTCCACTGCAATTATTTTAGAAAGAATTACTCAAATATGAATAGAGTTGCAATAAATATAGATGTGCAAGTATCTTTGTCATGTTTATTTACTGCTAGTATCACTGTCTAAAATAGCTGTCATGACTTCAATTTAGCTGATTATACATTTATTCACAGCTTATAGGAAAATAAATCACTCATCTGACATTTTCTGCCAGTACCTTTATTCCAGCTTATCCCATCACTCATAGATCTTTATATGAGTTTCAATACTCATCATTTACTTCTCCAAAAAGATTAAAATTTCATATTCATTGCCAAAATCTAGTGTTTAATGGATGCCCTATCTTTGCTCAGTTAACATTTTTTAATTTAATAGTTAAGTAATTTTACTTTTCATCAACTAGTTTGATTACTGCCAACCATATTTTTGAAGATACCACAAAATATTTTCTTATGTGAAATTCTATGATTTCACACAAAATAAAAGAATCTTATGACTATATGTAATACAGATTGACCATTTATTTGTATTAGAAAAAACTAGTCATATTGTGACTTCAGCATTAGTCAAGAGAAAATCTTCTAGGCTTTCAAACATATAAAAATGACAAGTTAGTTAGAAAAGCAGTCTAAGCCAAAATGATTGTCAATAGTAAGCTTTGTAAAGCCTGTTTGGCCTTTCTATTAACATTTAACAGTTGAAATGAATTGAGATTTGACATGGTTCTCTATTTAAAACACTTGCCCAAATGTTTAACATAAAAACAAACAATAAAAAGAATCATTTACACAACACATAAGAGTATAGGATTACAAAGAAATGTTAAATTATTAGAATTATGGTGAGATGATGTTCTCATAATTGTGTTAAATTATTAAATTGATGAAATGGGATGGTTACAAAAATATGTATTTATCCATTGCAAGCATTTTACTCTGGATACCTCCTTTGCAATTCCTGCCATGAGAGAATAAAGAGAATTGGGAATGCATTCTCTTCAGTTCTTCAACTCATTCTAAACTTGGAAGTCATTTTAAAAGTTCCCATGGAAATTGTTAACTTTTAATTAACTCACACCTCACATGAACACTCATACTCATACTGATTAGCTCCCTTGAAGACATTTTTTGGTAATAAATTTGTGAGAAGGGGTACTTCACCCATTTTTATGACTGATTTACTTTGCTGAACTTCAGTATCATATTTAGTATGCCCTCCTTTTACCTCATGCTTAACTTAATAACTTTATTTCTTTAACTTAATAACTTTATTTCTTTATTCATATGTCCTTACTCATTATACGTTTAAGAAAGTACAACTAAGGTTAATCATGTTGATATTATTTGCTTGGACATTTAGAAACTCTACTGTTATCATAACATGAATTAGGAATGCCTTCTCCAAGTCTAAAGTATTAATGATTTTATTGTCAGATGATGGGGATTCAAGTAAGTTGTTTGATCATAAATGTTCTGCATTCTTCCATTGATTAATTTATTGATAGATTCATGATTTAATGGCATTTTTGGGAAATGGAGGATACTTAAAATTTGATGACAGGTTTAATGAGTTAGGTCATAGGAAGTATACAGTTCAAGAATATATATATATATATATATATATATATACACATATATATATACATATATATATATATATGGAGAGAGAGAGAGAGAGAGAGAGAGAGAGAGAGAGAGAGAGATTCTCAGTAACAATTTACTCCCCAAGGAGCTCAATCAAATTTGAGAGCAGGCTAGAATACATGTAGACGAAATACACCAAACTGACTCATCATACCTGATTGGGTCTGAGTTAACCAGAATCCTCAATGAAATGATAATACCCTAGGTGGCATGTTAGCTAGATATCTATTCACAATCTGCTTCCTGGCCAGTCTCTGTGAGGATGGCCTAAAACCAGAAACCAGTAAATTTTGAAAACCTCCAAGAGGTCATCCAAGATAAATAAGAAAACCCATTTCAAATTTGATACCACCTTACAAAGTCCCTGTTACATATACTAATTTAGATCCTAAAAACCCAGAGGATAAACAACTCCTGATGACCCACTTCTTTTCCCAAAGCTGCCCCAATATTAAGGCTAAAGTTAGATGATTTGAGAGAAGACCCCTAACTCCATAGGCAGAAGTCTTGGTTCTGGCCTTTAAAGTGTACCATGAGAGAGATGAAAAGGCCTGCAAACAAGAATACCATATGCTGGCAAAGACTGTATAACCATCTCCAGCCACTATCCCAGCTTCCTGGCCTTCTATGACTGGGAAACCACAGGTCCCTGTTTCAAATGTGGTCAACAGGGTCACTGGGCACAGGCTTCCATAAACCCTACAAGCTGCCAGAGCTGTGTCAAAAGTGCCATTAAGAGAGACATTGGGCTGCTAATTTATCTCATGCCACTCATGACAGAAGGGCATCACTCCCAAGTCACCCTCCAGCTGATCTCCTAGGCTTGGCTATGGATGACTGAAGGGGCCTAAGCTCCCTCAACCCATCTACCTCAGGTGGTCATTATGGTATCTCAGAGGCCCATTTCCTTTCTCTGGAACACCAGGGTCACTTACTGAATCCAGATGGGAGTTTTGGAGACCCACCTCTCCTCATTTTCCTATTGTCAGGAGAGGGAGACAACTTTACCAACCTCATCGTAGCCCACTGCTTATTTGTATTTTTAGGAGTGTTCCTTTCATCCATTCCTTTTTGGTAGAGCCAATGTTTCCTGTCTCATTATTAGGAAGGGATCTTCTAGCTAAAATGGGAGCCTATATTTCTTTTGCTGCCTCCATTCACCTAAACCCAAACTTAACAGCAGCCACTCTCCTCCTTCTTTTAGTCGCCCAACCTGATAATTCTAACATGTCGTTTCCATTACCACCCTCTTAGGTAGACCCCCAAGTCTGGGATGTCTGGAACCCCTCTGTTGCTAAACACCATTTTCCTGTTGTCATCAAATTACAGGGCCCTACCAAAGGTACATCACCCAAGTTCAACACCCTCTTTCTCTCCAAAGCCACAGGGGACTTAAGCCTACCATCTCAGATCTCCTAAGGAAAAAAAACTTCTTTGTCCTATGTCTTCCCCCTTTAACATCCATGTACTAGCAGTTAAAAAGCCAATGTTCAAGACCTCAGACTCCTTAATTCTGCAGTGGTTCCTCTCTATCCTGGTGTGGCTAACCCTTTCACACTACTTTCCACTATCCCCTCAGGAACTTCTCATTTATTCTAGATTTCAAGGATGCATGTGATTTTTATTCCTCTAGATGTCCAGTTACAAAACCTCTTTGCCTTTATGTGGACTAACCCTGACATTCACTTTTCTATGCAACTCAACTCACCTATACTGTTCTACCTCAGGGATATCAAGAAAGCCCAAATCTATTTGACCAGACCCTGGTTTCTGACCTACTCTTCTCTGTCTCTAGTTAAATCTATTTTACTCATTACACTGATGATATTCTTCTCTGCAGTATCTCTATAGAAATTAGCCAAACTAATACCTCTGCTCCTCTAAATTTCCTGTCCAGTCAAGGCTTCAGAGTTTCACTTTCTAAAGTCTAATTGTTCACCCTTCAGGTCACCTATTTGGGGAATAACAATTACCCAAACCCATAAAGCCATTACTTTAGATGGAAAAAATCTAATCTAGTCTCTGATGGCCCTCTCTACAAAGGAAACAATTTTATCATTCCTAGGAACACCTATTTTTTTATGTTACTGGGTTCCTTACTTTTCCTTCTTTTCCTGCCCCTTATATAAAGCACCATTAGGTCCCACCCAGGAACCTCTTCTTAAACCTGTTACCAAGCTTTGTCAAAGACTCCAACAGGCCCTCTTGCAGGCCCCAGTCTTACACCTCCCTGAGCTAACCCATCCCTTCTCCCTTTATGTAACAGAAAAGGGGGATATACCCTTGGAGTCCTAGGCCACCAACTAGAACTCTCTTTTGTACCATAGCCTACTTGTCAAAAATCTATACTTAACCATCGAGAGATAGGCACCTTGTGTAGGTACTTTAACAGCCTCTGAACTCTTTATTTGAGAGTCTAAAAAACTAACATTGGGTCGCCTATCACCATCTTCTCTTATAACCTGTCCTTACTCCTAACTTACAAAGGCTTACAAACTACCTCCCTCCAGGGTTCTTTCCTTTCAGGTAGCACTAATAGAAGACTCCACACTCACTTTCAAATAATACCCACTTGTTAATATTTCCAATCTTTTTTCCCATACCAAATACTTATGACTCCTTATCCCACTCCTTCACTGAAACCTTAGAGGAAATAGTACCCCATCCTTCACACATAAAGAAGGACACATTGCCTCAGGCCATCTATACCTGGTTTACAGATGGAAGCTCCTTTTTACATGAAGGAAACAGAAGAGCTGGCTATGCTATAGTGTCAAACACAGAGGTAACTGAGGCACAGGTCCTCCCTGCCCACACCACTAATCAACAGGCTGACTTAATAGCTCTTACCCATACATTTCAGCTAGCACAGGGACAATCCCTAAATATCCATAACAGCCTCAAATACATTTTCCACATCCTCCTGTCCTGCATTGCTATCTGAAAGGAACATGGGTTGCTTATGACAAAACGAGGATCAGTAACTAATACAAACCAAATTATGGCCATGCTAAAAGCTTTGCATTCCAAAGCTATTGGAATTGTTCCCAGAAGGTCCCACCAGACAGACAACTCTATTATCTTCAAGGGAAAGAACACAGCTGATGAGGCAAATAGAGCTGCAGCTCTCTTTGAGGCCTAGACTCCTTTCACTCACCACAGGACATTCTCACACTACAACCAATTAACTCTTTCATAGCCATTGACACTCATCAAACTCTGTCTTATCTCTACCAGCTCTTTCATCCTAACAGCCAAGCATTGTATTATTATTTTTTAAACATACCTATAGTCTACACCCAAGGACTTATGTTTCTTAAAATCTATCAATGCCTCTTGCAAAATCTGGCAGATGTCAGACTCCAACCCCAAGTATCTTAGCACCTTTTTTCCCACCCACCAGGGTAGAAATTCCTTCCCTGGAACCAAGTGGTAGCACGACTTTACTCACATGCCCACCATCAAATGTGCCAAGTATCTCCTGGTCTTGATGGACACCTTCTCAGGGTGGGTAGAAGCATTCTCTACCACCAAGAAAAGGGCTCAGACAGTCTCTGATCTCCTTCTTTGAAAGATCATTCCCCAATTTGGAAGCCCAGCCTCCCTCCAGTCAGACAATGGTCCCAAACTCATCTCCTAAGTTTCTCAAACTCTATCTAATGCCCTCAACATCTCCTGGCATTTTCATATTCCCTAAGACCCCCAGTCTTCAGGGAAGATAGGATGGACTAATGACTCCCTAAAAACAACTCTTGCCAAACTGCCACAGGAACTTCATGCTGATTGGGTAAAATTCCTGCAACTGGCTCCTTTTAGGCTACAGGTTCTCCCCAGTCAATCTCCTTTCATCTCACCTTTTGAGCTTATGTATGGATAACCAGTTCTAATTCCTGATCTTTTACCTAAACACTCTTCCCTCATGATCACCTACTTACTCCATTTCTCTGACATCTCTACTCCCTCCTATGAAATTTTGATGACCACCATCTACCACAGCCACACATACCCTGTCACCATTGGAAATTCAGTTCTTTTCTCCCCTTCAGACCATTGGCCTTCATCCCTCTCCCCTAAATGGCAGAGTCCCTTCAATATAATTCTTGTGACTCCCACAGATGCTAATCTTGAAAAACTTTCATTGGTTCTACCTGTCTCACCTCAAACCTTTTACCCTTCCACATCAAAATCACTCTTCTTCCTATACATCAACCACAAAATGATCTTGTTCACTTAAGCTCCAGAGGACTTGGTACCACCCACTTTGTCCCCAACCCCAGAAAAATGAGAATCTGTTCTGGCAACTATACTCAACCCTAGTGATTAGATATGGGCTTTCCTTGCTCTTACTGGATGTTCATTTCTATCCAGGGTAGCCCTTAGACCTGGAGATTTGAGGTTCCAGAAACCCCCACAGATAGCAAATAGTCTTTCCAAATAAGGTCAAAAAACTGCTCCACAGCTGGATACCAGGACCCAATCAAAATTACTATCATTCTTATATCCATCACTCCATCTAAATATCATGACCTCTTTATTTGCTTCCTTTTTGACCAGATGAAAGGTGTTTGGGGAAAAAAAAGGCCAGATGAATATGGGGGCTGAACATATTGGTCTTGCCAAATACATATGTTAGGATCACAAACCAATCACTTCTTCTATCAATGACACAAGACCCTCTTATTCTATATTCAGGACCCATAGACTCCCAGGTGAGAAACAGGTGTTATTGGTAAGCTCTACAATGCAAACAAATCTTGGCCCCCAATAAATGCTATTCACATCCAGAGAAAATATGTCCCAATCATCCAACCCCTGGAAGTTAGAGATAAGTAAATACTCTTCCAAGGTCATTACTTCTTTGACATCCTCCCCTCATAAATAGCATTAACCTGTCATTTCACCTTCTGATTCATGCTCTGGCATTGGCCTACTAACTCCTTAATGTCACCCAACCTTGCCACTTTGAAGATTGCTGGCTATAAGTATCCCATGGAACTAGCTCACTATTGCCACTTATAGCTTCTCCAGTGACCTTGTTAAATAACCTACTTCAATTTTCATCAGCTGCCCTGACTCTGGTGTTGTCATGACCTCTTACCTTTTCTCTATCACTATGTTTGGTGTGGAAGACTGTTTTAAGGCAGCCAGGACACATTCTGTAGGAATGCTAAGCTCTCTAGACTGCAACAAAATCATAACTCTTGATACCTCATCTCTCCCCTACTGTCATAAACATGCCAGTTCTCTGTGGTACTCAAGTATATTGTTGTCTACCTTCCAGCTGGCCAAGAGTTTGCACATTGATGTGTCTTTTCCCTAAATTAGGAGTAATCCATGGAGAAGGAACTTTATGAATTCCAGCTGTTGAGTCAGTAGCCGCCCAACATAACAAAAGGGCAGGTCAAATCCTGCTACTCCTTGCTGTTGTAGGAATAGCTGCAGGTGTTGCTACCAAAACAGCAGGACTGACTACCTGTCTAAACTGTACAATCAGTTCTCCTCCCAGTTTGTCTGCAATCTTCAACAGGTGGCTCAAAACATGCTCATTCTCCAAGGACAGATCAATTTGCTGACAACAGTGGTGCTTCAAAGTCAACAAAGACTAGATCTTCTTACAGCTAAAGAGGGGTGCCTGTGCCTTTTTCTCTGGGAAGAATGATGCTTCCACATCAGTCAGTTGGGTATAGTAAAAATCAAAATCCAGCAACTACAAACAGACCTTCAAAAACAAAAGGAACAACTTGATGCCTCTGATCCATAGGTTTCCAAAAAAAAAATTGGAAATAGATACTGCCCTTTCTAAGCCCTCCCCACTTCTTCTCATTTTTCTGTTTTTACTATTTGCTTCCTGCTTCAGTAACTTCCTTTCCACATCTCTTCAACAACAATTTCAAAAACACTCCAACAAACAATCCGTTCCTCTTAGAGGATTACCAACCACTATCCACAGAATATAATGGTATTGAAATCTTGCTTCTCCTATCTCAGCCTCTTTATTAGTAGTATTGTTTATTTTATGTTTTTACATTATACTATGGTTTTCAGAACAGCTTATATATTTCAAAAGTATTTATATGCCCAAGGGAGCATAGACAATTAACTTGGGAGGTGGCTTGTAGGAAAGAGAACAACAAAGAGTCAGACTGAATGCTTTGCTTGACATTTGTAGCTCTTGTATCAAGTTTGAACAAGAGGACTTTATAAGTTATTCTTTCTCTGAAATGAACGTTTTTCCAAATTATCACAGCCAATGAACCAGATTCTTACCTGTACCTAATGTCTGTGCCACCCTCCAAGCAGAACCATTGTTCACTGAAACAGTTGGTGAATGACTTTATGGATAGACCATCTTAAAACACACACCATTTCTTAAATGAATGTAACCTGTTCTCTGTGGGCTGAGAATAAAGTCACTCACTCAAGTCAAATAGCTTTGACCATAGCAGGAAGTCTGTATCCAAAAATCGTGCCTAGAATTCATTCCTCAGTTCAGCAGAACTATCAACTCTCAACTTAGCTACAATGGAGGTAAAATCCTTTGGTGATGTGAGGGTCATTGAAGTGCAGCTTTATTACAATGAAATCCAATGTCTAAAAATTGTTCTTATTTTGGGCTTGTACCACAGTAAGAACCAAGATTTCAAACTCTACTAAATACAAAACAAACAAACGAACAAAAGACTTTATATATTTATGTTCATTTAAGAAAATACTAGTAGTGATGTATTATTTTGAAATATACAGTTAATACATTTGGAGTTATTTAAAATTTATATTGAGAAAAATGTATGTATTTTCAGTATTGCTGTAGACAAGCATCTACATAGGACTGCTAAATTGATTTTTGTTTTATATCAAACAACTTTTATAATACTTATTTTTATTGTTAAATTTTATAAATTGTAAAGAATATGACAAAAAAAGATATTGTAGGTATTGAAGGGGGGATTCTGGGAGGAGTTGGGGTACAAAAGGGAAATAAGAATGTGATTTAATTCTATTTAATTAAAATATGTTTTTAAATGTTAACAAATTCAGATAAATTGAAATCATGTAACTTTTCTCATCATAATGCAATAAAAGTTTAAGAAAATTCTAAGGAAGCTACACCTATGATATATCAAGAATAATGATGCTTAAATGAGATTTGAACAATGACAATATCAATGGACATGTCTACTTCAAAGGGTGAGGAAAGTCTCAATGGTTCCTACTCCATGACAAAAAAACTATAGGCAACTAAAGACTTTTGGGAAAGAATTAGTCTTTACCAGAGATGAGCCTCCTAACTAATTATTGATATCCCTAATTATTGAAATTATATGCATATAAACAACAAAAACTGATTTAGGAGTGTGTATGTGCGTGTGTGTGTGTGTGTGTGTGTGTGTGTGTGTGTGTGTTTCTAATCAAAGTAAAAGAGGCCATTGATTTGATAGTTGGGGGTTGTATGGGAAGGTTTGGAGAGAGGGAGAAAATGAAGTACTTTTGTTTGTTTTGTTCTTCTTTGTTTTTCAAGACAAGATCTCCCTGTATATCCCTGGCTTCCTTGAAACTCACTCTGTAGATTAGACTGGCCTCAAACTCAGAAATCTACTTGCCTCTGTCTCCTGTCTTCTGGGATTAAAGGCATGCACCACCACCATTTGGTAAAATAATTTTATTTTAATTAATATATATATTAAACTTATACAATGGAAGCACATGACTTAAACCCATAATTTCGGATGCAATAGTGAGTAACTCTACAGAGTTTGAAGTGGGCATACAGAGTAATACCCTATCTCTATTTTACACACACACACACACACACACACACAGATAGATAAATAGATAGATAGATAGATAGATATAAATTGGATATATATAATATATATATATATATATATGTATATATATATATATATATTTGGCTATATTGAGGAAGGTTCTTTAAAGGAACTGAATTAAAGGGGGAGTGCTATTACTGAGTGGTGATGGTGCACACTCCTAATCCCATCACTCAAGAAGCAGAGGCAGGTAGACTTCTGTGGGCTTGAGGCCAGCCTTATCTATAGAGGTAGTTGCAGGACTGTCAAGACTATACAAAGAATCCCTGTCTCACAAAAAAAAAGAAAGAAAGAAAGAAAAGGAAAGGAAAAAAGATGAGCAGGTAGAACTAGTTATTAGAGTGACTTATAGGTTGCGACCCATCTAGTTCAACAACTGTCTCTAAGACAAAGACCTAGAATATCATAGCTGTTCAGTTCAAGAGAATAGCAGCCCCAGTTCAGTTCTGGGGTCTCAGATAATTCCTAGAAAGCCTAGTCTTCAGGCTACATTGGTATTCTGAATATGTAGTCTCTCAAACCAGGGAAGGATTTCCTGAGAAACAGGATAGATGAATTGGTCAGTGAGAATGAAACAAGCAAGCAATAAGCAAAAGTTTCCTTTCTCCATATCTTATAATGTAAGTTGCCACTAGAAAAGTGTGTCACAGATTTATGGTGATACTTCTAGTCACAAATGACACAGTAAAGAAAATCCCTCCAAGGCATGTCTAGCAATTTAGCTTTCAGTTGTTCCTAGATCTAGTCGACAGTCAAGATTAGTCATCACACTGACAAAATAATAATAATTAATAATAATAATTTAACAAAGACAACAAACTAGAAGAAGTACATAGTTTATTTTGTAAGGGAGATCAACATCTTTCTAGTGTCCTTGAATTTTAATATTGGGAACGGATAGAATTTAAGTAAATACTAAAGGATAAAGAAAAGAATTGTAGTGACAAGACATAAGAAATCAGAAGAAAAAATCACCTGTAAGCTGATGAGTTTGTATCACTTGCTGAGGATCATACAGTAGAAGATGAATGAGATATGTATATACTTTCTAATACATTGCCTTGTTTGAAAATATGTGTTGGTTTACTCTGAAAACAACGAAGTTTTGAAAATGAGAGGGAGATTGTCTATGACCAGATTTACACTTTTTTCTGATTTTATTTAAATAATCATGAAGATTAGAAAATATAGTTCAGGTGTCAGAGCCTTTGCCTCCAATGAATGAGGCTCTGCATCTAATCCACAGTATCACAAAAGCCAAAGTTTCCAGTCAGGAGAGAGCAAATTATTAACATTTCTTCATAATAAAAATTATACAATCAAGGGAGATATGAACATTACCAACTGTCCCAAATGACAGTGCTTCCATGGATTTTGTTTCAAGTGAGAAATTGTACCTCTTGCATCTAATATGTACCTTTTAAATTTGTGGTGGTGTCTCAACACAGCTGCTGGTAAGGCACTCACATTGTCCCAAGTGTAAACTCCATAGGCCATCCTTAACTTCTTGAGATCTCTGTAGGCACAGAACATGTCCTGATCAGCAAAATAGTGGGTGACAGCTCCAGTAGGAAATTTGAACAAACTCTTCAGAGTGATGAAGCACTCTGAGTTGTCATAGAAAATCTTACACACGATATCAACCGTTGCCTGTTAATTACCAACTACATGAAGTCTGACTTCAGCAACATCTTTATCACCTTTCAACTTCAGCTCAACATTAACAAGAACAATCAAGAGACTTGAATTTTCTAGGTTGCATTTCAAACTCTATTTTAAAGAATCAGAACACTTCCCTAGCAACTTTTTTCTATTCCTGTCTACTTGGCTGCTTTTTATTCATTGTGATCATAAATCTCCTCTATCTCTTTAGCTACCAGAGATGAGGCTATAGAAGCTTGGACCAGGATCTTAGGGCATAAACTTACATAGATGGCTTTACCTTTTTCAGAAACTGAAGCTAGTACATTAAGCTAGTCATTAAAGTAGTATCACAGACCTCCACATCCTGAGATAAGATAAAGTCCACTGGATTAGCAACAATAAATTTTAGAATTATGTCCCTAATAATTTCATCGGCCTTCTGCTATAATCTTGTCTGTGCTACAAGTACTCAAACTGGTCCTTACAGCCAGTCCAATTATCTTACAGACACTATGCTCCAAAAAAATAAGGAGAATCATGAGTTAATTTGGCTCATATTGAAATTATCATCAGCCACAGCCAATCAATTCAGGTGACCTTCTGTTGGATGATAGCATTTTTCACATTGGATAGAGTATCTCAGTATATGGCAGACATAGGTTTCATACTACTAAAGAAAATGTTCATCCTATGCACTAAGGATAAAAATGTGTCAATATTCTGCAATCAAGCTTAAGAAATTAGTAAATGAAAATAGCCACCTTTGAGGATGACATATTAAGTGGGATATGACTTACAAATCGTAAAGTATCAAAATTAATTTTAAGGAAAAAATTAAGATTCTCCTCACAATCTCATAGTGAATATGTTTTCATTGGAAAGAGAATCTTTATACTGTTTCCAAGTATATACCTCTCTCAGTCACTTGACAAAGTGCGGGTCAGTGTAAGAGAATGATTAATCACACAAGACTCTGAGTATTCACATGACTGTTCAGGATGTTTAATAGATTCTGTTGGCTGGCAATGCCACAAACTGGCACAGGGTGGTTCTGCTCTTGAGGAAAGCCAGGAATTGACATTTTAGAGACATTGTGATTAAACACATCTTCATATTACAACTCTTTCAATTGCTCTTCAGCATATTTACACTTCCCACTGCACTCTTGTGGAAATGAGTTAAGACTTCAGAGCACACTGAGGCACTGAAATATTAATTTAAGAAGTATTTTAATAATGTAATCCCCATTTAAATTTTATTTTAGCTTTCTTCTTTGGGGCACATTGAATTTCCATGAGTCTCATGTATATCTGACTTTAGGTTGAGGGAGAGATGGTGATCTTAGGAGACCAGATGCGACTTTCCTTATCCTCTTTGTCATTGACTAGCATGGGAAACATGGGAAGATCTTAAAAGTTTGACTTGTAGAGACTGTGAATTTCTTTTTTTTGTTTGTTTGTTTGTTTTTTTTGAGACAGGGTTTCTCTGTATAGCCCTGGCTGTCCTGGAACTCACTCTGTAGACCAGGCTGGCCTCGAACTCAGAAATCCGCCTGCCTCTGCCTCCCAAGTGCTGGGATTAAAGGCGTGCACCACCACCACCTGGCTGAGACTGTGAATTTCTATCCAAGGATGCTGTGGCACAAATTTTGTAAGGAAAACAATCAGGGGCCTTGGAAATCCTTTAAAATAGAGCTCCTAAAAGGGTAATTTGACACAGCGTTGTCAGAGTGAACCTATTCCACAGTTCAGGTGCCAAGGTAGTAAAAGTTACAGTACATAGTATGCTTTTTAAACAGACAGCCATACTGACAATAGCAAACGGTCATTTAAGAGTTATTTTGTTTTCTTTCTTTTTTATTTATTAGATATTTTCTTTATTTACATTGCAATTATTATCCTTTTTCCTGGTTTCCCCTCCAAAAACCTCCTATCCACTTCCCCTTCCCCCTACTTACACCTCCCCCACTCCCAATCCCTGGCACTGGAATTCCTCTACATTGGGGGATCCAGCCTTCTCAGGACCAAGGGCCTCTCCTCCCATTGATGACTGACAAGTCCATCCTCTGCTACATATGCAGCTGGAACCATGGGTCCCTCCATGTGTACTCTTCAGTTGGTGGTGTAGTCCTTGGGAGCTCTGGGGGTACTGGTTAGTTCATATTGTTGTTCCTCCTATGGGGATGCAAACCCTTTCAGCTCCTTGGGTCCTTTCTTTAGCTCCTCCATTGGGAACCCTATGCTCAGTTCAATGGTTGGCTGAGAGCATCCACCTCTGTGTTTGTCAGGCACTGGTACAGCCTCTCAGGAGACAGCTATATCAGGTTTCTGTCAGCAAGCACTTGTTGGTATCTACAATAGTGTCTGGGTTTGGTGACTTTATATGGGATGGATCCCCATGTGAAGTAGTCTCTGGATGGCCTTTTCTTCAGTCTCTGCTCCACTCTTTGTCTCTGTAACTCCTTCCATGGGTACTTTGTTCCCCCTTGTAAGAGGGACCAAAGTATCCACACTTTGTTCTTCCTTTTTCTTGAATTTCATGTGGTCTGTGAATTTTATCTTGGGTTTTCCAAGCTTCTGGGCTAATATCCACTAATCAGTGAGTGCATACCATGTGTGTTCTTTTGTGATCGGGTTACCTCACTCAGGATGATATTTTCCAGTTCCATCCATTTGCCTAAGAATTTCATGAAGTCATTTATTACTGAGTAGTACTCCATTGTGTAAATGTACCACATTTTCTGTATCCATTCATCTGTTGAGGGACATCTGGGTTCTTTCCAGCTTCTGGATGATATAAATAAGGCTACTATGAACATAGTGGAACATGTGTCCTTATTACATGTTATAGCGTCTTCTGGGTGTATGCCCAGGAGTGGTATAGCTGGGTTCTCAAGTAGTACTATGCCCAATTTTCTGGGGATCCTCCAGACTGATTTCCAGAGTGGTTGTACCAGCTGGCAATCCCACCAGCAAAAGAGGAGTATTCCTCTTTCTCCACATCCTGTTGCTTAGTTGGAGTCACACTATGATATTTTATATTATTTGTGACTATTGTGAAGGGTGTTGTTTCCCTAATTTCCTTCTCAGCCTGTTGTTCTTTTGAGTAGAGGAAGGCCACTGATATCTTTGAGTTAATTTTATATCCAGCCACTTTGCTGAAGTTATCAGGTTTAGGAGTTCTCTGGTGAATTTTTTGGGGTCACTTTAGTATACTGTCCTATCATCTCCAAATAATGATAGTTTGACTTCTTCCTTTCCAATTTGTATCCTTTTGACCTCCTATTGTTGTCTAATAGCTCTGGATAGGAATTCAAGTACAATATTGAGTAAGTAGGGAGAGAGTGGGCAGCCTTGCCTGGTTGCTGATTTTAGTGGAACTGCTTCAAGTTTCTCTCCACTTAGTTTGATGTTGGCTACTGGTTTGTTGTAGATTGCTTTTACTATGTTTAAGTATGGGCCTTGAATTTCTGATATTCCCAAGACCTTTATCATGAAGAGGTGTTGGATTTTGTCAAATGCTTTCTAAGCATCTTATGAAATGATGATATATTTTTTCTTTGAATTTGTTTGTATAGTGGATTAAGTTGATGGATTTCCTTATATTGAACCACCCCTGGGATGAAGTCTACTTGATCATGATGAATGATAATTTTAATGTGTTATTGGATTCATTTTGTGAGAATTTTATTGAGTATTTTTGCATCGATATTCATAAGGAAAATTGATCTGCAGTTCTCTTTCTTTGTTGGGTCTTTGTGTGGTTAAGGTATCAGAGGTAGTTGTGGCTTCATAGAATGATTTGGGTAGAGTACCTTTTATTTCTATTTTGTTGAATAGTTTGAGGAGTACTGTTATTAGCTCTTCTTTGAATATCTGATAGAAGTCTTCACTAAACCCTTCTGGTCCTAAGCTTTTTTTTGGTTGGGAGACTATTAATGACTATTTCTATTTCTTTAGGGGATATACGGCTGTTTAGATCATTTAGCTGAGCCTGATTTAAATTTGGTACCTGGTATCTGTCTAGAAAATTGTCCATCTCATCCAGATTTTCCAGCTTTGTTGAGTATAGGCTTTTGTAGTGGGATCTGATGGTTTTTTTTGGATTTCCTCAGTTTCTGTTGATATGTCTCCCTTTTCATTTCTGATATTATTAACTAGGATACTGTCTCTGTGCCCTCTAGCTAAGGGTTAGTCTAGCTAAGGGTTTGTCTATCTTGTTGATTTTCTCAAAGAACCTGGTTTGGTTGATTCTTTGTATATTTCTTTTTGTTTCTACTTGGTTGATTTAAGCCCTGAGTTTGATTATTTCCTGCTGTCTACTCCTCTTGGGTATATTTGCTTCTTTTTGTTCTAGAGCTTTCAGATGTGCTGTCAAGCTGCTAGTGTATGCTCTCTCCAGTTTCTTTTCGGAGGCAGTCAGAACTATGAGTTTTCTTCTTAGCACTGCTTTCATTGTGTCCCATAAGTTTGGGCATGTTTTGGCTTCATTTTCATTAAATTCTAAAATATCTTTTATTTATTTCTTTATTTCTCCCTTGTCTGGATATCATTGAGTAGGGCATTTGTTTGCTTTTTTGTTGTTGTTTTTTTTGTTTGTTTGTTTTTTGTTTTGTTTTTTAACTTCCTTGTGTATGTGGGCTTTGAGTGTTCACATGACTGTTCGGGATGTTTAACAGATTCTGTTGTCTGGAAATGCTACAAACTGGCACAGGGTTCTACTCTTGAGAAAAGCCAGGAATTGACATTTTAGAGACATTGTGATTAAACACATCCTCATATTGCAACTATTTCAATTGCTCTTAGCATATTTACACTTCCCCACTCCACTCTTGTCATACTCTGTGGAAACGAATTAAGACTTTGGAGCACACTGAAGCACTGAAATATTAATTAAAATTTTTATAAATTGTTTTTAATATATGAAATAAGTCTTTTTATTTTTTGCCTTGAAATTTTCACATTATTTGTTATTGTTTTTAACTGATTAGACCTTATCAATGTACTATTAGATTGTATATTAATGTATAATTCAATACAAATGCACTTTCAACATCTGCCTTAGTTTCTTGGTAGACAGAAAGATTTTAAGTAAGCCCTGCATCAAATACATTTTCTTGGTAAAAAATATTGTAGCTTTCTGATTATTATTCACAAAGTCATCTTTATGGATTATTCTCCTCTTGTACAATATTCATGATAGCAGTTTGATACCTTAGCAGTTTCAAGGTTATCATGTGATTGAAAAGCCTACTGCTTACTTCAAAGTATAACATATACACATCTGTGCTATTTATGCATTGAAGCAGTATGACAGGTTAGGTAATACCTTTCACGAAGTGCTGATTTGGAAGGTTAAGTCTAACTTTTAAGCCTATTTATCAGTCTCTGGTGAAGGAAGTGATGAATCAATGAAAACATCATCCAAGGAACAATTTTTTGCACTATTTACAAAAAAAAAGCTAAACCAACTCTTATTTCTCTGTTAACAGGGCAATAGCCATACTCTGTAAATTCCCCAAGATTACAAACAAATGAAAAGCCATGTTTATCCAGTGCTTTAATAGACTAAAGTTAGGATGAATGTTAAAAGAAAGCAGTAGACTTGTAGAACAGGGCAATTAAATTTTAAGAAAATAAATACTCAGAGGTTTTACTGAAGTAAAAATACTCAAAAGTTAACTAAATCAGAATTACGCCAGAATGTAAAATTCAATCATTTCTTATTCTCCACCCTCCACCACATTCCTCTATTCGTATATCACATTTTAGTTTGAGAGGGTGACTGCCTGAGTGGATTTAGAGGATAGCATCTGTTTAAGTAACAGATGTCTGTGTCACCAAGGTGCTATATTTTCCCTTTTTATATATGGGAAAATTGCTTCTGAAAGAGTTTAATTGTCTTTATGCAAATGAAAACATCATATTCTTCTCCTTAAAGGGTTTCTTGTCCTGATGTGAATCCACAACAACCATAAAGGAACTGAACCATATCAATTTGTTTTTGTATCTGATAGAGTTTCATGTGCCTTGCTAATTATGCATGAAATGAGGTTTGGAATTGTTTACATACTTGCTTTAATTTAACAAGTCCCACTGGGTTAAAGTTGGCTTAAAGAGGTAAGATGTGGTGTTGACCTCTTACCAAGATCAACTTAAACTTTGGCACAAGAAAAAAACAACCGGGACCACAGTAACACTCCCTCTGGTGGGAAAGGGTGATTTATGGGTAAATCTTAACTTTCATTCCATTCTTTTTACTAAGAAATGAAGGGCAGTACACTTAAGAAAAAGAAGAAACCCATTCTCCAAGTTGACAAAGGAAGTGAACCATTTCAAATGTATACAATAGGCAACAAAACAGAAAACATGTAAAAAAAATGTTTCTATTTCTGCTGTCTATCAAAGCATGATGGTTATCTTGGAGAAAAGCATTTATGCAGTTGACTTGAAGCTGAAGTACTCATTTTTGTAATGGAATGTTCTGCTTACTTACAAGTAGAAAGCAGAAAAGAGAATCTGGGTGGTTGGCACATACCTCCAATTTTAGCATTTTGGCCATTGAAATAGGAAGAGAACCAGGAATTGAGGACAGCCTGGGCTATCCAGTAAGTTTAAGACCCTCCTGGGATACAGAGAGGTATCTTTTCTTAAAAAACTAAAACTAAAAACACTAAACAGAGACAATCCAAGTAATACAGAGAGGTCAAGAAATTAAAGTCTTAAGCCGGGCGTTGGTGGCACATGCCTTTAATCCCAGCACTTGGGAGGCAGAGGTAGGCAGATTTCTGAGTTCGAGGCCAGCCTGGTCTACAGAGTGAGTTCCAGGACAACCAGGGCTATACAAAGAAAACCTGTCTCAAAAAACAAACAAGCAAACAAAAAAAAAAAAACAAAAGAAAAAAGAAAAAGAAATTAAACTCTCATTTAATTAAGTGTGTCTAGGAACACTACAAAAGAAATTCTGGTTTGAAAAACTTCTATTTGTCATTATATTTTCAGTTATGCAATATTTAAACATTTTTTCCTAAGGCTATTTAGTCTATTACTAATTAATGATGTGATTAATTTATTTTGGATAATATTGCATGATTGTCAGTGAGAGTAAGGGCATGGCAAAGAGCTGGCATTTCCTTCTTCAATGTCTTTTATATACACTGCCACCAGAAGGTGTGGCCCAGATTTAAGGAGGATTTTTTTTCCACCTCAAAAGATCCAGATTCAGGATAGATCTTCCTTACCACTTCTAGTAATTAAAGAAAAATTTCTCACAATTTACCCAGCCACTTGGGTTTTAAGTATAGTCAAGTTTACAATGTAAAATGACCACCCCAACTCCTTATAAATTTACTTTTTATAAACAATTGTAAAAATTGACATAATCTTGAGAGCAGTATATCATGTCATTTCTTTATTAAAATGTATATTTTGATTAAATTATATTTCCTTTTCTCTCCTGCCTCCAGAACCTCCCAAATTTATAACTTCCTTTATTTAGTTTTACACACTCATGTACATGCACATGCGCATGAGCATGCACACACACACACTATATAGATATAATGTGTGTATGTGTGTTAGATAACAAATTAGGGGCTCATCCTTTTATTCCCTCTTTGGTCAGTCACTTGTTACCGGTAGTTATTTTCAAGAGATAGGACTTCAAGTGAGTTCCCTGTTCCATAGTAATGTATCTATTGGTATTGCTTTTTTCCAGGCATTCTTTAGCCACCCATGTTGTTGAGATATCATATGTGTAGGTTCCCTGTCATTTCCAGGAAATATAATCTCATAGCAGACTTTCTGATCTTCTGGCTCTTACAATCATTCCAACTCTCTTTCACAAATTTCTCTAAGAACACTTATTCACTGCTGGTATGAGAGCAAACTGTTAAAACCACTATAGAAGTCACTTCAGAATTTCCTCAAAATATGGATATAAATCTACCATATGATCCAGCTATGTCCTCTTGGGCATTTACTGAAAACATTCTGAACTTTACTAAAAACATAATTGATAATCCATATTCACTGCTCTTGTACTAACCATTACCAGGAATGGAAACAGTCTAGATATCTCTACCAACTGATGAATAGATAATGAGAATTTAGTGCATTTACATGAAAATATTATTCACATCGTAAATTATGACTAATATTTAACAATTCTAGAATTTCCCTCCTTATTTTCCTGTTCCAGTCTACATCTAAGTAATTGTCATCAAATAACATTTCTACAGGTCTAGTGGACTTGGGGAGTTGGGGAACATATGCTGTCTTAACTTTTTATTATGTTTGTATGATGAAATCACAATGTGGACTTCTTCCATTGTGTATCTGATATGGAAACAGAAGGTGAGCCTGAACTTGGAGGTTGTGAAAGGCACAGTAGTAACACATACCAATTTGTTCCAGTGATCTGTTGTGGGAACAAGGGTAGGGGAGATTGGGAAAGCAGCAGAGAGGATAAGGTCAAGTGGACTCAACAAGATGGTCTGGAGCATATGATGTGTGGCTAGGTGTTGCCTCAAAGATGGACCTGGTACAAGCAATCACAATTGGATTAGAGTAGGAAGTGACTTGTGATCTGGCAAATAACAAGGAGAGGATGAGAGTGCAGCCACAGTGATAAGAGTAGGTTCAAAGTCATGCTGGGCAGTGTAGGCAGGTTAGAGCAAGAGAATGAAGTTTTAAAATAGAAAAAAAATCAGTATGCTTATATGCTACTGGAAATGAAGCACATTAAGAGAGATATGTATCAGTGGATTGTAGGGACAATTTGATTGAGTTGATGAGAGGAATGGCATTTAGTACCTTAAGGAGATACTTATAGGCATCATCCCAGTAGAATATCACTGGACTAAGCTGGGGTCTGAGAATATACAGACACTAATATTCACTGTAACTAGAGTGAAAGTTCAATGTGTGAGTTCCCTTTCAACAGTTGTTTTTATTTTCTCAATAAAGTATAAGATCAGCTAACAGTAATGTTAGAAGGGAAGTGGCAATTTGGGAGAAACAGAAAAGTAACAGAGTAATTGGATTAGTCGCACGATTTCTGAGAAGTACAAAGAGCTCGTTTCAGATTATGAATCTTACTGCCTTGGTACCAGGTTTACAGTCACCTTTGTTCATAGTGACTGTTCCAGGCACAGACTTTAAGTAAGACTCATTAAAATTTATCCTGCTTCTTCTTGTGGGAGCTTTGGAGAAGTAGGTATGACATTGACCTACAGATAGTGAAGGGGTAACCTAGACTCTTAGCCACCTCAATTCATAGTATTTGAGCATAAAGCAAGTTATGCACCTCTTTGTTGACAGGACAACCCCGTGTGTTTAACGTTTCTGGTTCCCCTAGTGCTACAGCTCCAACAACTTTGTGCTCACAAAATTCCCTGAGAAATACTTCTTTCAGCCTCCTCTTCTGCAATTTCCGTTGAGTCTTGGGAGATAGTGTTAATATAGATACCTCAACTGAAGGATGGTCAAATAAGCAAATGTTTATTTGCAAATAAATGTTGCTTTTTTCAGCAGTTTGAATAATATTGTGTCTCTGAGTTTACCACTAACTATTGCACTAAGAAATTTCTCTGGGAAAGAAAGGCTCGGAGGGCCACAAATATCTAAATATAAATATAAGTTATTCTTAAGGTAATTTGATCAAATAACCATTTAGAAAAATAACATCTGTAAGTTATTTCCCTAGGGCCTATGATTTCCCAATCTAAGGGATTTGAGCATGTTTACAGCCTCAGGCATAAAAATCCCTCTCCTGAAGCAGGCTCCAAATCCAATTAAGTATGCTGTTAGTTACCCCCATAATTAGTCTTGACACTATTGCACCAGTTGGTACATCTTGCCTCCCAGATCTGGGTAGGGTTGTTGAGGTCCTGCGTCCACTCTGCCAAGGGACATAGCTGCTGCGGAGCCAGGAACCAGGGAGTTTACCGCGCTAACCACACACTCAGGTTTTGGGCCTTAGGGAAGTCCCAGGACACCTCTTGCTCTAAAAGTGAGGAAGCACATTCTGAGGTGTGGAACTGCTGGAGCTGGTTCGGGGGTCTCGGTGCCTGTAAAGAGGCTTGAGCCATCTGGTTCTCAGGCTTCTGGACACCCAGAGGCTGTTGGGAGCCTTGCTGGGACCAATGGAAGAGCTGAGAATGGAGTGGGGGCCCATAGGCTGTATCTAGCTCAGGGCCAGGAGGAAAAGGGGGAAGCTCCGGCTGGCCCGGTGGGGATAGTCCTTGGATCAAGTGGGCTTGAGCTTGAGCTTAGTGGGAGCCATGACTGGGAGCAGAGAGAGGCCTTCTACAGGAGATTAGACCGTGGCTCTGTAGGCGAAGGCCTTCTTCATGGCTCCCTACAATGGATCTCGATGAAAAGAGGCTTTTTTTTTTCCCCTCACGGCAGAAAGTAGATGAGTAAAAACTTCTCAGGGTGGGCCTGAGGTTAAATACTTTTTGCAGGGAGGAGTGTCTGGGAAGGAAAGCTTATTGGCTAAGCCCTCCGGGCCATTAGGAACCTCATTAAAATGGAGATTTGTTTGGAGCCTACTTTGACCACAGGTCAAGTCCTAGTGTGGAGGAGCTTGGGGCATTGTCTTTATGTGACTAAAGGGGAAAATACAAGAATTTATGAAGTGCATCATCAACAACAGACATGAGATTAAAAATTATTGACACTAGGGTATATGACATTCTTATGAGTTGATATGCATATTTATGAGTATTTACAAGCTATATTTACACATGTATATGTGGTATGAATGTACATCATATGCTTATGTAGATGGAAATGTATACATAGTTATGTATATGGTATAAGTCTATGTTATACATGTATAATGTTCTATGGTACAAATGTTTGTTTCAATGTGTGTATGCCTGTGCATTTGTGAATGTATATATGCTTATGGCTGTGTGTAAGAGGGTTTGTGTGTGTGTGTGAAAAGCCTGTTTCCTTTTTTTCTTAGCACTTGCTTAGAAGTCCTCAGTCCTTGGACTCTCACAGGCAAAAGTGGAAGTGCAGACTGCTGTTTCTTCTGCTGCTTCTGCAGTACCTGATATATCTCTTTATTTCCTGCAGTCTACCCACATGGGAGTTTCTCAGTCAGAGGAATAGTTTGTATTCTCCTTGGAAGGCAGGAAGGACAGAAAAAGACTTTGATGGATAGCTTTCCAGGTGAGAGAGACTGAAACTCTAGTGCTTCTGCCTCCATCTGAGTGTTGTTCTGATGAGATAATTTTTCCCATTAGCCTCCATGACTCTTTGCTGATATACATATCTGTTTGTGCTTGCACAGAACTCTAAAAAATATACCCTTTCCTTTGTTCTTTGCCATTCAAAGAAGAGAACTAAGATCCAGGCAGCAGCTTGCATTCCTACATTTGAGTAGCAAGGATACCATATTCTGTAGGCCCCTAGCATGCCAGGAGAGAAAATAACAAATCATTGTCCATAAAGCTCTCAACAAATATAGATAAAATGCTAGGAAGAGTGAGCAGGTTAGATCTTTAAGGACTTACTGGGAACAGGTTTGGGAATCAACTGTTCCCAGTTCTATTTCATGACTTTAGCTTGCAGCAAAAATTTAGCTACTTGCTATGGATCTTGGAGACAGTATATAATAACATCTGGAATTCACAAGAAATGGTTTATTATTATAATTTTATTACTTGAAACAATTTGTAAATTTGAACATATTTTTATTGTATTCTTCCCTTCTCCCAAGTCCATCTAGATCCTCTCTTCTTCCCAACCTCCCAACTCTAAGTTCTTTCTTAAAATACAAACAAAAATTCAATACAACAACAAAGAAAAAAGTCACCAAACTATAACCAAATAAAAGCATGCATGAACCACACACACAAAGCCAAGAAAAGGAAAAAACAAACAAAAACAAAAAACTGTGAAGTCCGTTACATGGGACCTTCCTGGAGTGGTTGACAAACATAGTGTCATTCCACTAGTGAAAACTCAAACTTTCCCTCTCCCCACAGGTATAAATGACAATTTAGTTGTTAACCTTTATCCTAGTTGTTAGATTTTCATTCACTCATTCATTATTTTCACTCACTCATTCATTTATTCATTGCTGCTCTCTCCATAATAGCTATAAATTGAAAACAACCTAGATTCCCTCAAAAGGAAAATGGATAAAGAAAATGTGGTCCATTTACACAATGAAGTGTTTGTTACACAGCCATTTTTTAAAAAATGGCATCATGAAATTTGCAGACAAATCAGAATAGGAGTAGGGAGCAAGAGAGAGAAAACAAGTGAAGAAATTTTAAGGTTAGTCAAATTTATATACCTGAAGATAAGACGGGTTGGCAAAAATAATCCAATAAGAAAGAACACATGAATATTTTTTCACATCTTTCAACCACCTCTGCAAATAAACCACTAAATTAAATAGATACTGGACTTGGATTTTTAACTATGTAATTATAAACATAATACATTAAAACACCTATGAGAAGCATAACTCTATCTGTTATTTCCTCTACAAAGTCTGAAGGAAGATGAAGTAGGATGGCTAGGTTACTTCTCATTTGGCTTGCCCTCCTCTGCACTCTTGACTTTGGGAACTGAAATAAATTGTGATTATTAAGTACATGAGGCAGTTCCACTGAAGGATGATCAATGGAAGTCACCTCAGGAGCAAAGCCTGAATGAAAGATGATTTATTTTCGCCCAAGATAATGGCAAGCTTGAGTTGGACTGATGCTATTAGAATGTGGAAAAGAGTATATCTTCTTAAATGAGAAAAAAATATCAGTCTGATAAGTACATTCTTTTACCCTGGATCCTAGAGTTGACAACATAGAAGTTTGCATTTTCAAATGATCTTTTCTGGCTTAGATCTTTTCAGTGTTCTTTGTATCTTTTCTTTAGAAAGTAGCTAGAAATTAACTTCTTTTCTCTAAGACAGAATACCTGAGCATTACAAATGGTTTTGGTGCTCAGACAAGAAATCTCATCCTTTACTTGTGATAAGGTATTAAAAATCAAGGAGATTTTATGGATATCTTACCAGCGAGACCTCCTCCTTCCTCATTGATTAACCACAATAATGAATCTTCTCTGTTCATATTTTTATTTAGAGATTTTTCTTTTCCCTGGGCTAAAGTGCTTCCTGTGGGAGAATGAAAAGCTGCCAGGGATCATCCATCTGGCAGGGAAGAGATTGTGTGCTTTTTAGAATGATGTCAGTTGTACACTAGTAGAAAGCTTAATTGGGGGCAGTCCAAACAATCGACTCCTTTCTCAGTTTAATGGGGACTTTGGTTTTGTTTGCCAGAAACATCTCTGATTGATATGAGTGCCCTCATCTTCTAGATTATAGAAGGCAAAAAGCTTTCTACAAGCTTGAGCTCAGATTCTGGAGATAATTCAACCTGAGTGAACCCTATCCTGTGTACCAAGCCCAAAGCAGTGAGTGAGTTGATGCAAAGGTTTATGGCAAGTAAAAGAATCTCAGTGGTATATTTGATTACATTTGTCTGGCCTTGAACAATCTGAGGAGCTAGAGGAGTCATTTCTGCTAAGTAATTCATTTAAATTTGCTTAAAAAAGAAAATGTTATTGAATCCTCTAGATTAGTTTGCACTTATACTTAAGAGCATCAACATTTATAATCAATTTAAAGAGGAAATGAGTCCAGATTATTTTAGCATCCACAATGAAACCTAATTGGATTCATTTAGACTGAAATTGAAAATATAGAGAAATCTGATATATTTTTAATTTCCTATATCTTAAAGGTAATACTAGTCATTTTATCTTTGTGAAGCAATGAGTTTTAGACTTAAAACAGCCAAAACTGGAGTTGCAAATGAAATGAACATTTTCTCCATTTTGCTTTTCATGGAAGCATTCAGTAGAGCAAGCTTACAACAGAAGCTACAAGCGGGCTTTGCCTGCATGTTAGGGATGGCGATGAGAGGAAGAAGAAGTTGACTAGGATATACAAGATCTGCTTTTCTCAGACTCTGTATGTATGTTCTATTCAAGTTCTTCTCTCTGAAGGGGTATTGTAAGTGATACTGTCAGTAATTTACTGTTTTGGAGATATATGGAGATATATGGGAGTCTGAGATCTATGGAGTGATTTGAAGGGGAGCAATTTAGAGGCAGAAGAAACATTTTTTTTTAGCTTATTTGTTCATCCCAGTGTTTTCTGCTTCCAAAGGAAAGTGATTTCCTTAACTCTCATGTTTTGAAATAAAGAATTCTGCCATCTAGAGAGGTCTTCTCACAGTCTCATAACACAGCAGAGGGTATCTAATACTCAGACAAAACAAGTATATCTCCTTCTCTTCATATAAATCTATAAATAGACAAGACACCGGAGCTTGTGACCTGAGACTCAACTCACGCCTGCTGTGCCTGAAACAAAGGCTCACTACTCTGAGTTCAGCCTTCAAGGATTCCAGAGGAAACTACCCTGCTGGCTGGCACATATACTGCCTGAGGACATCTGTTGTTGACCTCCTCCCCCACTGTGGACTGTGCCTCCAGCCACTCCCGGAAGTCCAGACCTGTGGGACTCCCTGAGTCTCTACCTTCAGCCCAGCAGGCAGTTTCCCTTTGACTTCCTCCTTGACTTTGTTCGGACTCTTCCTGACTCCTCCCGAATTCCTTATGTTATTCAAATGTCATTGCAACCTAGAGATTCAGTTTTGCTCTCTTGTATATAAATGCTGAACCCCCGAAGTAAAGGTGAGCCTTGATTGGAAACCCTCAACTTGGCTTCCTGTCCTTTTGTTCTCGAACTCTGTGTTTCAGGTCTCCTTTCTCCTTTCGGTCGAGGCAGAACCTGGTTCATGAAACTGCGGGACAGTTTCAACTATCCATGGGGATCCCAACTATCTGACTTCATCTAATTCTAATGATTTTGCAATGGTTCTACCTCCTGTTTACTATTAACAATGACTTTAAGAGAAAATGGTCAAATGATCACTGAGTCAGAAACTGTGAGATCTAAATTAAAAGAGCAGTAAAAGAAATAGAGAAGAGATTTTTTAAAGAGGTATCAAAAGTACTTGGTGAGCTATTGGGAGAAAATGGGAAAGGCCAGAGAGTATAAGGAAGAAGGGGAAGGGATGACTCTTCAAACTCCATATAATGTTTGGGAGTGAGTCACACTATCTCTTTCCATTGGCTGCTGGGAGTCTCTCAGGGGACAGCTATGCTAGGCTACCTTCTTCAAGCATAACAGAGTGTCATTAATAGTGACAAGGGTTGGGTTTTGCCCATGGGATGGTTCTCAATTTTGGATAGTTATTGGTTGGTCATTCCTTTAGTCTCTGCTCTTTGTCCCTGAACATCTTGTAGGTAGGACAAATGTTGGTTGGAAAGTTTTGTGGATAAGTTGATGTCCTTACCCCTCCACTGGGAATCATGCCTGGTAAGGTACAGTTGCCCCCATAGACTCTCTAGAGTCTTTCCCCATCTAAGGTCTCTGGCATGTCCTAGAAATTGCCCATCCACCCACCCCTGTGGATCTCCCTTCTCTCTCCCCTGCCCTTCATACATACAATTTCCCCCTATGCACCCTGTTCCTGGAGACCCTCCCTACCCACTCTGCCACCCAGTTAGTTCCCTTCTTCCATCAACCTCCAATGTCTATTTTGTTTCCCTTTCTGGGAAAGATTCAATCATCCTCCCTTGGACCTTTGTGATAGTTTATATATGCTTGGCTCAGGTAGTAGCACTATTAGGATATGTAGCCCTGTTGTAGGTGTGGTCATGTTAGAGTAGGTGTGTCATTGTGAGAGTGGGCTTTGAGAACTTTGTGCTAGGTGTCTTCTGTTTGCCTTCAGAAAAAGATGTAGAAGTCTCAGCTAATCCTTTACCATGCCTGCCTGGTTATTACCAAGCTTCTAACTTGATGATAATGCACTGAACCTTTAAACCTGTAAGCCTGCCTCAATTAAATCTTGTCCTGATAAGAGTTGTCTTGGCCATTGTAACTGTTCATAGCAATAAAACCCTAACTAAGACAGAAGTTGGTTACCAGGGCCTGGGGTATTGCTGTGATGGGCCTGATTATGCTTCTCTTTGGAAGAATGTGGATTTGGGGACTTTGGATTTGGAAAGTAGTGGAATGCTTTAAGTGGGGCTTAATCAGCTATCCTAGTAGGAATGTGGAGGACTTTGTTGCTGAGAGGGATTTGAACTGTGCAGACCTGGCTGAAGATGTTTCCATGGAGAAGAATTTCACTATGTGGCCTAGCCACTGTTTTTGTGGTATTTTGGTGAAGAATGTGGCTGGTTTTTGCCCATGTACAAGGTTTTTGCACCTTGCCTGAGGCTAAGGTGAAGAGATTTAGATTAATTGCTTTCACAAAGGAAGTTTCAAAACAGTCTGGTGTAAATTCTGTTGTGTGGTTACTAAAGTTCACTCTTATGAAGAACATTTTGAACAAGTAGAGCAAACTTAAAAGGAGAAATATAAAATATATGGTTTGAGAATTAAGAGGCACCAGGAAGTGAAGTGGAGCAGAATCTTGTGTTCAATGATATTAAATTGAATAAAGGGAGTAATGTTCTTGGGGCAAGATTTCACCCAGCAAAGTTCAGGTCTAGTCATGGTAATACAAGCTTTTAATGCCAGGAGACAAATACAAGCAGATCTCTGAGTTCAAGGCCAGTCTCAGACAGAGCAGGTTCTAGGTGAAGAAAAGCTTAACTTCAGGCATAGTGATACAGGCCTTTAACTCAGCATTCAGAAGACAGAGCCATGCAGATCTCTTGAGTTCAAGGTCAATCTACAAAGAAGTTCCAGGACAGCCAAGCTTGGCAGTGAAGGAGTTGGAAAACAGAAAACTTGTTATAATGAAACAAGTAATGTAATGGGACCTGAACCGGGGAGCATGTTCCAGCCCCATCAAGCAGCAGAACTCAGCAGCTTTGACCATGGGACACTGGCTTTAGAGTCAAGAATAAAAGGGAACTACTGGGACAATTGACACTTGTTAGCTGGAGCTAAGAAGTTAGCTGTGATTAAAAAGAGGCCAGTATCATTGACATGAAATCCTCTGGAAAGTGTTTTCTGAAAGCACAAAGAATCTGTGTTCCAAAGGTGCCAAGGTTGTACCTCGTGCTGCAGCTGAACTTGGTAATGTGTAAGAATCATGCAGGTGGTAGTGGTGTTGAAGGTATGAACAAGCCTGTGGGGGTCAGAGAGTGGAACGTAATGGTTTATATATGCTTGTCCAGGGAGTGCCACTACTAGGAGGTGTAATCTTGTTGGGGTAGGTGTGTCACTGTGGGAATGAGCTATAAGACCCTTGTCCTAGCTGCCTGGAAACCAGTCTTCTCCTATTCTCCTTTAGAACAAGATGTAGAAGTCTCATTTCCTCCTGTACCATGCTTGCCTGAATGCTGCCATGTTCCCACCTTGATGATAATGGACTGAACCTCTGAACCTGTAAGCCAGGACCCATTAAATATTGTCCTCATAAGACTTGCCTTGGCCATGGTGTCTGTTCACAACAGTAAAACCAGAACTAAGACAGACAAGTGGGGCAATAGTTTGTTCAGACAACCTGGTCCCTGTCGAGTAACAGGTCCGAGGCTCCTGTTTCAGTCACAGCCTCCCACAGGTCCCCACAGGAGAGGTATGTGATATTGGTCATGTATTATCAGCACCAAGCCTTCTTACATGCAAATAAAGATTCCCCAAACTCTTAGCCCAAACCAATGAGAGATACCTGCTGTCAAAATCTGAATGACCCCCAAAACTGTATATAAATCCTACCCAGGGAAGTAAAGTTATGCGAAAAATCTACTCCATCATCTGAGCCTTTTGTTCTAAGAGCTGCTGTAACATTTGGGGAAGAAGTCTACTCTCCTGAAATGCAGCCTGAAGCGCACTTCTCACTGGCTAGTTGTCCCCTTGTCAACCCAGCCTGACCCAACTCAGTGCAGGGTGGTGTGGAGCAACTGAGTGGCCTGGAAGACATGGTAGAGATGGAGGTGAAGCCAACTTCAGTGGCAGATGAGCAGCGGAAGTCACTTCTCCGCACCCGTGTCCATTTCTCTTCGCTGGAGCTCTTGCACCAGGCCAGGCCAGAGATATTCATGGAAAGCCTCCAGCACACAGGCTCACAGCAGCCTTTCTCTTTATTTGACTTCTTTGGGTCTGTTGCTTATAGCATGTTTGTCCTATACTTTATGACCAATATCCACTTGTAAGTGAGTACATACATGCCTGTCCTTTTGGGTCTGGGTTACCTCATTCAGGATGATATTATCAAGTTCGATCCATTTGCTGCAAAATTCATGATGTCCTTCTTTTTATTAGCTGAGTAGTTAGTATTCCACTGTGTAGATATACCATATTTTCTGAGAGGCCTCTATCTATATTGGTTTCAGTTTCTGGCTACTACAAATAAAACTACTATGAACATACTTGAGCTAGTATTTTTGTAGTATGGTGGAGCATCTTTTGCTATACGCCTGGTCTATAGAATTATCCCCAATCTTCTGAGAAACTGCCAAATTGATTTCCAAAGTGAATGTATAGGTTTGCACTCCCACCAGCAGTGAAGGGGTGTTCTCCTTGCTCTACAACCTCACCAATATGTGCTGTCTGAGCTTATTTTTTAATCTTAACCATTCTGATGGGGTAGGGGGAAATCTCAGAGTCATTTTGATTTGCATTTCCACGATGACTAATTTTATAATGTTATGGCATGCTACTTTGCTGCAAACGTTTATTAGCTACAGAAGTTTCCTGGTGGAGTTTTTAGTCTTATTTTTTTATACATTCATATCACCTGTAAATAAAGGTATTTTGATTTCTTCTTTCCTATTGTATCCTCTTAGTTTCCTTCAGCTGTCTTACTGTCCTATAGTTAGGAGTTTCAAGTTCTATATTGAATAGGTATGGAGAGCATGGACAACCTTGTATTGTGCCTGATTTTAGTGGAATCTGTTCTGCATTTAATGAAATGAACACATTTCAGTTTGTGCTATGGTAAATTACATTTATCAGTTTACATGTACTGAAACATCCCTGCATCTCTGAGGTCAGTTTAATTGATTATAGTTGATGGCTGCTGTTTGAGATGTGTTCTTGTATTTGGTTTGCAACTATTTTATGGAGAATTTTAAATTTTATAGTTATAAGAAAAATTAGTCTGTAATTATTTTTTGGTTGAGTCTTTATATGGTTTAGGTTTCAATGTGTCAGAGTGAATGTGGCTTCATAAAATGAATTCCTTCTGTTCCTATGTTTGGATGATTGTAATCCTATGTGTTCATACCTGCTCTTGTCATTTTTTGGATGGGTGTTCCATTATTTGATCTCTGTTACGCTATCTGAATCTGAGGAGAGTATAATGGCTGTATGTTGCCTGGTAGGGTGTGCTTCTGAGTCCTATCATGGGTGTTTATGGTTATCATGGGTAGAATGTGTCTCTAGGTATAGGGGCTGACAGGAAGGAATATAGATAGGTTAGAAATGGGACTTGAACAAGACATAGCCTAGGACAAGAGAGGCACACAGGAATCAGTGGGAATGACCTTAGCTGTGACTCACTACATTGGGGATATGGAAACTGAAGAAGCCATCTCCTGTATCCAGGCAGGAAATCCAGTGATAGAGACACAAGCCCAGCCACAACACTTTCAACCCAAAATTTATCCTATCTATAAGTTAAGGGAGGGAGCAAAGACTGAGAGGATGGCCAACCAAAAACCAGCCAACTTGAGAGCCATCCCATAGGCAAGTACCAATCCTTAAAACTATTAATGATGCTCTGTTATGCTTGCGAACAGGACCATGTTGTCCTCTAAGAGGCTCTACCCAGCAGCTGACTAAGACAGATATACACACCCACATCCAAACATTGGATGAACCTTGGGGATTCTTACAGAAGAATAGGAGGAAGGATTATGGTCCCAAAGAGGATAGTAACTCCACAGGAAGACCAACAGAGTCAACAAACCTGGACTCTTGGGACTCTCAAGAGTTGGGACTCTCACCAACCAAAGAACATACATGGACTGGAACTAGGCCTCTCAACTCATATGTAACAGATATGCAGCTTGACATCCATGTAGGTCCTGAATAACTGGAGTGGGGCTATCTCAAAAGCTGTTGCCTGTGCATGGAATATGTTCTACTAGCTGGGCCACCTCGTCTGGCCTCAGTGGGAGAGGAAGCACCTAGCCTTGCAGAGATTTGAAGTACCAGGGTAGGGGGATGCCTAGGAGGGCTCTCCACCTGCCCAGAGGAGAAGGGGAGAGGGGACAGGGAAGGATTGTGTGAAAGAGTGACTGGAAGGAGGATAGTGAGCAGTGTATAAAGCAAATAAGTAAAAAACATAAATAAATAAAATTATAAAATAATGGAAAAATAAAAATAAAAAGAGGTGGAGCCAGGGGAAAAAAGCACAGGAATGAGGAAAGTTATATCTGAATACAGTTTTCCAGAGTCCCCAAAGAGTGGAGTCAGAGAAGGAGGGCAGACCCATGAAAGTAGTCTGCTACCATGCTGGGATGAATCTAATGAAAGACCCCCAGAACTGGGGAGATCCTTACTCAAGTCTTGGGACAACGCGACCCCCCAATGACTCACGAGAGACCGAACTTGCTGCAATCACATGAGGTTTATTGGGGATACCGGTACCGGGGTCGATCTCATGACCTTGCCAGTCAGAGGAGTTCGACCCCGAACACAAGAAGTGTGGGGTATTTAAGGGAACATCCATAAGCAGGGGGCGGGAAGAGGGTTACCAAGGAAACAGAACATAAACAGTGGAAACTTTCAGAGGGACCTGACCCAAGGTATTCAGTTAGGGAGGGGAACACATTCATTCTAGGAATGTAATCTTCATCTACTGGTTGGCAGGGTAGAGAGCCTCGAAAACCAGTAGACCTTCATTCCTAGTTCCGCCCTCATTGTGGATCATTCAGGAGGGACAGGTATTGGGAACCAGAGCCCTGAGGCTCTGAGTTCCTGGAACTGGCTATTTTATATTTCTGGCTGGCTACAGTGGCCCTCCATGTCCTTTAAGGTAAAGGTTATACACCATACATTTGTATTAAATGCCCTCATTTTAAATTCTAAGATTCTCCAGCCTTTCATTAAGAGATTTACAGTGAAGAACAAAGAGAGTGAAGATCATCTACCTTACTCCCAGGCTAGCATGGTCAGCAGGTTCCCAGGTAAAGAATGACTCAACTTATTGGTGACTAACACAAGGGAATGGAGTGATAGGGGAAGTCTGTGTCCACTTTGAGGATTAGTGGAGTTCCCCAGGGAATGTAGGTATAGAGGGACAAGAGGTATAGACAAGCCCCTGCAGGTTCTTCCCTTAACAATGAATCTATAGTGATTGGAATGTGAAATGTCCCCCAGAATATCAAGTAATAGAATATATGGTAAATGACTATTGACCATGTTTACAAGGATGTAGAAGCTTCTAGAAGACAAAGGTCAGTGGAGATTTATTTCAGGAAATATTAAAAAAGAATACCACATGTCCCCAGTCACCCAGTAAAATCAAAACTCTACAGGCTTGTAATTTGCAAGTCAGATTTATATCAGTAAATTCTCATTCCACAAAATGTCCACACAATTTTCTCTGAGCCAATTGATATTGATGTAAACTGCCCACCTAGATAAGGCAAATTGTCCTTTAACAACCATCCTCTATATCATATTCATAGCTGCCTGTAGCTATTTAAAGCCACATGGAACCTGGATTGTCTTCCTCCTCCTCCATCTTCCTTCCTTCTCCCACACTATGTGTCTCTGTCCATCCCTGAAACTTTTAGCTTCACTTCCCTTTTCCTGCTCAATCACAGGCTTCTAGTTATATTAATATTTAAATTAATTGGGGGAAGATTCTACTATAGAGATGGGCCTTGAGGATTTATACACTGGCTCAGCCTTTGTTGATGTTAATTCCTAACTACTTATGCAGTGTGATGAGTCAATCCCCCATCCTTTACACCTTGTTTTCAATGATATGTTGGGCTAGATCACCTCAAACATAAGACAAAATAAACTCTTCTTCACCTAAGTTGCTTATTGCTAAGTATTTTATCACAATGACCAACGTGACTAACACAGAGACTGAGCCATGAGTTCTAGGTCAAAGATATAGTTAGTCTTATAAAAATTTACCTAAGATTCTTTATCAACAAAAGTTAAATAGTCTTGAAAAAAGAAAGAATGCCAGGTGTTCATTGATATGGGAGTCTTACGGGAATGTGTGTGTGTGTGTGTGTGTGTGTGTGTGTGTGTGTGTGTGTTCATAATACAGTTCAGCCAATCAATGGCTAGTACAACCTGAGACCAATACCGTAAGAAAGAGCCCACCCCTGACACTATTAATGATATTCTACTATACTTGCAGACAGAAACCTAGCATAGCTGTCCTCTGAGAGGCTTCATCCAGCAGCTGACGAATACAGATGCAGAAACTCACAGACAAACATTAGGAGGAGCTCAAGAAATCTTATGGAAGGTGGGAAGGAAGGATTGAAGGAGCCATAAGGGTCAAGGACAACACAAGAAAACCTACAGAATCAATTAACTTAGGCCCATAGGAGCTCACAAAGACTGAAGCACCAACCAAAGAGCATGCATGGGATGGACTTAGGCCCCCCCCACATGTGTAATAGATGTGCAGCTTGGTCTTCATGTGGAATAACCTAACAACTAGAGCAGGGCTGCCATTGCCTCTGCTGCATGCCTTTAGACCCCTTTCTCTTAACTGGACTGCCTTGTCTAAACCCATTAGGAGAAGATGCAGCCAGTCCTATTACAACTTGATATAACAAGGTAGATAATATTCATATGAGGGCTCCCCTTCTCTGAGGAAAAGGGGGGTTCAGAGAGGGCAGAAACTGGGAGAATGGGAAGGGGATAAAAATCAAAGTGTAATAAATTTTTTAAAAAGAGAGAAAGAGGAAGGAAAAAGGAAGGAAGGAAGGAAGTTAAGAAGGAAGGAAGGAAAAAGACTTGGGTGTTGTGTCTGTTCAGATAACACTGAGGCAACTATATTGATGAGGTTTCGTGGTTACAGCTTCTGACATTTCTAGGAGACACAACATAACAACAAATTGTCAGTTGCTCTGGCTCCTATGCTGACCTTGCCTTAAAATGTTATTTTGAAGTGATCCCCGAGGCTTGGGTACAACTTGCTATGGCAAGAAAGGTTGATATACATGATAGGCCTCCTCTTCTCTGAGGAGAAAGGGATGAGGGGATGGGGAAAAGGGAGGTGAGAGAGTGGGGCTGGAAAGAGGGAACACTGCAATGAAGATATAAAGTAAATAAATAATTAATAAAAAAAGAGTTGCATTGTATGTATATGATATATATGTGTGTGTGTATACATCTATATACATATACATGTGTATGTATATACCATATACATACAAATAACATTATACACACCAATCAGGTTGTATTTATGTATATAGGACTACAGACACATGCAGGTATTCATGTAATGACAAAGAAAAAGTAAGGTCAAGGATTTGAAGTACAGAAAGGTGGTACATGGAAAGGTATGGAAGGAGAAAAGGGAAGAAGATAATGTGACTATGTTATGCTCTAAAAATACTTTAAAGCATTTTTAAAAGAGACTTAAGAAAGAACATGCAAACATTTTACATTTACCAACATGAATCTCTTGAACAATACAAACAGAAAAGCACTGGCAAAGACAATTTTTCTTTCTTTCCTACTTCCTTCCTTTCTTTCTTCCTTTCTTTCTTTCTTTCCTCTTTCTTTGCTTCTGCTTCTGCTTAAGAACTTCCTTCTTTCTCTTCCTCCTCCTCTTTTTCTTCTTCCTCTTTTTATTGAATCAACCCTGCTCTACTAATGAAGCTATTTGCACTATAGTTTTAGGAAAAAATAAATGACATTAGTACTAGTAGAGGATGAAGAATCACATACAAGTGCATAATACATTAGTCAATATCTGGAGATTTTCCCATTTCTGTGTGAGTTAATTCATTTTTTCATTTGTCAGTTAGTTGTTTGGTGTTAAGAATTAAACACGGGGCTACAAAGATACTAAGAAAGAATTCTATCTCTGAGTTATACACCCATTCTCCATTATCTTTTAACATAAAATATCCAATGCAAATTATATCACAGGAAATCTAAGTAACTCAAGTGGAAGTACGTGCAATTGAATTTTGAAGGGACTAATAAGATACACATTGAATTGTCTCCATGCTCCTCTCCCCTCTCCTCCCATTTTTTCTCTCCTGTTCTCCTTTCTTACTTGTCTTAAAGTTTAGAAACCTTCCTTTTAAACAATCTCATTAATAGCTCTTCCCCCTCTCCCCTCATTGCCTTCTGCTTTCTCCTTTTCTCTCTCCATTTTTCTTCCCCCTTCTTCTCTTTTCCCCCATCTTTCCCCTCATTTTAGGCTAGGCAAATTTTCTTCTATGATTTTGTTGAAAATATTTTCTGGGCCTTTGAGCTGGGAATCTTCTCCTTCAATTCATATTATTCTTAGACTTTGTCTTTTCAGGTATTCCAGTTTTCCTAGAGCATTTGTAATAGCAACATTTTAGATTTAATATTTCGGTTGATCATTGTATCAACTTGTTTTATCATCAGTACAATGTCTGATATTCTCTCTTCTGTAGTCTAGTGTTCTAGAGGCTATCCACAGAGCTCTCTAGCCAGGCCAGGCAGGAAGATCCAAGTGAAGGAGAAAGGGTACAAGCAGTGGGAGAACAGTTCTCTTCCCTGGCATTGTGACAGCTCTTATGACAGACACTCTCAGAATTCTCACACACCTTTATTCCTTCAGGATAGGATCTTATATATAGTTTTGGGGTGGGTTGGGGTATCAGTATGTGCTTCCTATTGACTTGGCCTGAGATGTTAAGGATACTTCATCTACATGTGGAAGAGCTTGGGGTGTTGCCCCTATGTGACTGATAGCCACAAATCTCTCAATGAAAGGCTTCAGATACATGACAGGGGGCTGGTACCAGGAACAGGAAAAGCTTCTACCATCTCTTCAGGGTCTCAACCAGGCTTCCTTTCACAGTCCACTGTCCCACACTCTTCCACCTCTTGTTATTCTGTTGCCAATGCTTGTGTTTATAGTCCCCATTCCTGTACCTACATTTTTCATTTCCAGAATTCCCTCAGTTTAGGAATTCTTTATTGCTTCTAGTTCCATTTTCAGGTCTTGGATGGTTTTATTAATTTCCTTCTACTTGCTTGGTTTGTTTTTCCTTGTCTTTCTTGAAAAGGTTTATTCATTTCCACCAATTGTGTTTTCCTGAATTTCCTTAAGGAGTTTATTCATTTTCTCCTTAAGGACCTCAATCATCTTTACAAAGTTGGTTTTAAGATCTTATTCTTGTGTTTCTGTTATGTTGGAATATTCAGGCCTTGCCATATAGTAGGATAGCTGGATTCTGGTGGTGACATCATGCACTTCGTGTCATTTCTTGTATTCTTATTCTAGCCCCTAGACATCTGGGTTTAGGATAATTAAAGGTATATGTACAGATTTCTGAGTATGTATTTGTTGGATGGATGTTTTGTCCTTAGATTCTGTTTCCTCCCTTGTCTTCTGATATGTGTGTCCTGGGATTCTTCCAGGTAGATTTGGAGTCTCTCTGGTAGATTGGGAGTCTATACTCAAGTTGGAGGCTAGGCAAATAGTAGGGTGCACAACTGGTGATAGGGTGGAGAGCATCCAAGATAGTGAGAAAGTGAGAGAATATGTCTGGCAAGCAGACTACTGGGACTCTTCCTAGTCTGCTTGGTCTCTGGTAGAGTGTCTCAACTCCTCTCAGTGGCTGGGACACAGAAACTAAAAGGGTGCAGGACTGAAGGTTCTGGTGGGAGAAGCTGAAATAGTGAGATAGTTGGTGGAGGGGAGTTGGGCCAGTCAGGAGTCTCTCTGGACTTCTCCCAGTCTGTGAGGTCTCTAGTAGAGCAGAGAGTCTAAGCCCCTGTTGGAGGATGGGCATCAAATAGGAGTGCCTGGTACTTGCTTTCTATATTCATTATCACAGGTTAATTACTGATGATCCTACCTTGGCAACCATAGTCATCATTGTAATGATCTTTCTGCTCTTACTCCATCCTTTTTACTTTCTTTTCTACCCTACTTCCAGTATGATCACCCTGAACATTTTATTTCCTAACATAAAATATTTTGTAAACCATAATATGAGGTTTGCACTTGATCGTAAGTAAAACATCTAGAAGAGATTATAAAGTTAGATTTAAAGTCCATCATGATATAATACATTATATTTCATATTTCTTCTCCCTATGCTTGATTTTACCCATAATTAATACTTTCATTGTAGCAATTGCTATATGAAATTTGTTAGTTATTCATTCAAATTTAGCACATTATCTTCACAGTTTTCATTAATGTACTTGAAGTTTACATAAAAAGCTAGGTATGATGGAGCACTTGAAATCTTAACTCCTAGAGGAGAAACATAAATACAAGATTTGGTGGGTTACATATAAAGTTCAAGACTATCCTGGAAAATTAGATGAGATCACAGATCAAGATAAAAAGTAAAAATACAGACCAGCCAGGAGGCATAGGCCTCACAAGTCACAGGGCGGCAGGGACAACATCCTCTCAACCTTGGTCTACACCTAGGAGTGACCACGACGGAGGATCCACAACCCTCTCTGCCCCTTCCCTGCAAGCAGAGAGCCAGCCTTCAGGGAGTGCTTTAACCCAGGGACCCACAGGAGGAACAAGCTCTAGTCAGAGACAGCAAGAACATCTAACACCAGAGATCAACAGATGGCAAAAGGCAAACACAAGAATCCTACCAACAGAAACCAAGACTACTTGGCTTCATCAGAACCTAGTACTTCCACCACAGCAAGTCCTGGACATCCCATAACACCGGAAAAGCAAGATTTGGATGTAAAATCATATCTCACAATGGTGCTAGAGGAATTTAAGAAGGATATGAATAAACTCCCTTAAAGAAATACAGGAGAACACAGGAAAAAAGGCACAAGCCCTTAAAGAGGAAACAACAACAACAACAAAAATTCCCATAAAGAATTACAGGAGATCACCAGTAAACAAGGAGAAGCCCTTAAAGAAGAAACACAAAAATCCCTTAAGGAATTAGAGGAAAACACAAACAAACAGGTAAAGGAATTGAGCAAAAACATTCAAGACCTAAAAATGGAAGTAGAAACAATTAAGAAATCACAAAGAGAAACAACTCTGAAGTTAGAAATCTTAGGAAAGAAGTCAGAAAACATAGATGCAAGCATCACCAACAGAATGCAAGAGATAGAAGAGAGAATCTCAGGGGCAGAAGATAACATAGACAACATTGAGAGAACAGTCAAAGAAAATGCAAAAAGCAAAAAGACCCTAACCCAAAACATCCAGAAAATCTAGGACACAATGAGAAGACCAAATCTAAGGATAACAGGTATAGAAGAGAGTGAAGATTCCCAATGTAATGGGCCAGTAAATATCTTCAACAAAATTATAGAAGAAAACTTCCCTAACCTAAAGAAAGAGATGCCTATGAACATACAAGAAGCCTACAGAACTCTAAATAGATTGTACCAGAAAGGAAATTTCTCCTATCACATAATAGTCAAAGCACCAAATGCACAAAACAAAGAGAGAATACTTAAAGTGGTAAGGGAAAAAGGTCAAGTAACATAAAGGCAAGCCTATCAGAATTACACCAGACTTCTCACCAAAGACTATTAAAGCTAGAAGATCCTGGACAGATGTCATACAGACCCTAAGAGAATGCAAACGCCAGCCCAGACTACTATACCCAGCAAAACTCTCAATCACCATAGATGGAGAAACCAAAGTTTCCATGACAAAACCAAATTCACACAATATATTTCCACAGATCCAGCCCTTCAAAGGGTATTAAATGGAAAACTCCAACACAAGGAGGGGAACTACATATCTGGAAAAGCAGAAATTTAATCTTCCAACAAAACTAAAAGAAGATAGCCGCATGAACAGAATGCCAACTCTAAAAACAAAAATAACAGGAAGCAACAATTACTTTTCCTTAATATCTATTAATATCAATGGATTCAGTTCACCAATAAAAAAACATAGACCATCAGATTGGATATGTCAACAGGATCCAAAATTTTGTTGCATACAGGAAAGCCACCTCAGTGACAAAGACAGACACTACCTCAGAATAAAAGGCTGGAAAACAATTCTTCAAGCCAATTGTCCCAAGGAAAAAGCTGGAGTAGCCATTCTAATATCAAAAAAAAAATCAATTTTCCCCCTAAAGTGATCAAAAAAAAAAGGAGGGACACTTCATATTCATCAAAGGTATGATCTACCAAGATGAACTCTCAATTCTGAACCTCTATGCTTCAAATCAAAGGGCATCTACATTCATAAAAGAAACTTACTAAAGCTCAAATCACACATTGTACCACATACAATAATAGTAGGAAATTTCAACATTCCACTCTCTGCAATGGACAGATCATGGAAAAAGAAACTAAACAAAGACACAGTGAGACTAACAGAAGTTATGAAACAGATGGATTTAACAGATATCTATAGAAAATTTTATCCTAAAACAAAAGGATATACCTTCTTCACAGCCCCTCATGGTACCTCCTCCAAAACTGACCATATAATTGGTCACAAATCAGGCCTCAACAGATACAAGAA
>NW_022196897.1:11541750-11546359 GCF_008632895.1 Mastomys coucha
ACCAAAGTTAAATCAAGATTAGATCAATGATCTAAACAGTCCCATATCTGCTAATGAAATAGAAACAGAAATAAGAGGCTAGAGAGCTGGAGATAAAGACAGGAAAGAAGAGAAGCTAGGAAGCTTGAGAACTAGTAAGATAGTGCCTGGCAATAGAAGAGAATTAGGAGTTCCCCTGACAGTTATGTTGAGACTGGACTTAAGGACTGTGGGGCAGCTACAGGAACGTCCACTATGGTATTGCAGCATAAGGCTTATGGAGAGTTAAGAGCTGCCATTGATTTAAATATAGAAGAATGTTGCTTTTATGTAAACCATTCAGGAGTCATTAGAGACCCATGAGTAAGCTCAGAGAAAGACTAAATAACTATAGGTCCTTGTAGTCTGGGTCAAATTCCACTGGCCTGCTAGGCTACGTGTTCGACCCCAGATCTGGCCTGAATAAACCTCATGTGATTGAAGCAAGATCAGTCTCTCATGAGTTATTGGGTGGTAATGTCATCCCAAGACTTGAGTGAGGGTCTCCCAAGCTCCGGGGGTCTTTCAACTACACTTCATTTAAAATGCTGTTGGTTACCACAAACATGTGAGTACCACCATTGAACAAGTAGCACTCCCTAGGCCAAACACACTCAACCACCACATTCTGGCCTCCATAGGCTTGTTCAAACGTGAGCCTATAGGAGCCATACTTAAAAATAGCATAATGCAAAATACATACAGCCCAACTTCAAAAATTCCTATAGTCTCTAACAGTTTAAACAATGTTAAAACTCTAGAGTCTCTTCTGAGATGCATCCAATAGCTTAACTTTAATTCCCAAAGTGAGACAGAAAAGCACTGAGCAAACTCCAAACTCTGTATCTCCATGTCTGTGGTCAAAGCAGTCTTCAGACCTTCAACTTCTTTTTCATCTTTTTGGACTGAAACAAACTTCTTTCTCCTGGGCTGGTTCCTACTTCCTGTTAGCAGCTTTCCTCAGCAGATATCTCATAGATGTGCCATCTTGAACATCTTGGGGTCTTCAAGTCAACTTCAGTTTCACAGCTTCTTGTTTCAATGTCTGAGTTACATACATGACCTCTGGTCTCCTCCAAAGGGCTTGGGTCACTTCTCCAGCTCTGTTCTCTGTAGTATTATAGGCTCCAACTAACTCCACCCCACTACTGCTGCTGTTCTTGGTGATCATCCCATGGTACTGGCATCTCCAATACACTGGAATCTTATTCTGCAACTAGGCTTCACCAACATTCTCTCAGGCTCTCTTCATGGTGCCAAGCCTCATATTCCTTGCATGATTCCTTCAGTCCTGGACCACCAACTGTACCCGGGGCTGCACCTTCACCAATAGCCTTCCCTGGCCTCTCACAGTACCAAGCCTCAGCTGCTTTCTGTGACCCCTTCATACCTTCAAAACCAGTACCACTGAGTGATTCTTACACATTACCCAATCCAGCTGTAGCATGAGGTACAACCTTAGCTATCTCTGGAACACAGCTTCTTTGTGCTCTCAGAAAACACTTTCCAGATTTCATCTCAGTGATACTGTTCTCTTCTTTTTTCTTTTTTAAATAAAAATGATTTATTTTATTTATTTTATGTGTACGAGTACACTGTAGCCGTACAGATGGCCATGAGCCATCATGTGTGTGGCTGCTGGGAATTGAACTCAGGACCTCTGCCGGCCCAGCTCTCTCTGGCCCTGCTCACTCTGGCCCAACTCACTCCAGCCCCCTTGATCCAGAATAATTCATTGTAGCCGTCTTCAGAAGCACCAGAAGAGGGTGTCATATCACATTACGGATGGTTGTGAGCCACCATGTGGTTGCTGGGATCCATACTCAGGACCTTTAGAAGAACAGTCAGTGGTCTTACCCACTGAGCCATCTCACCAGCCACAGCCAAGGCAACTCTTATAAAGAATAACATTTAATTGGGGCTGGTTGACAAGTTCAGAAGTCCAACTCATTATCATCAAGGTGGGAGCATAACAATGTCCAGGCAGGTATGGCACTGAAGGAGTTGATAGCTCTAAATCTTGTTCTGAAGGCAAACAAAAGACTGGCTTCCTGGCAGCTAGGATTAGGGTCCTAAACCCCACTCCCACAGTGAAACAACTACGCCAACAATGCCACACCACCAAATAAAAAGTTCCATTCCCTGGGCCAAACATACTCAAACCACCATACAGCTCAACAAATTTAAAGAGAAAGAACTTAAGGAGAATAAATGACTGAATGATGCCCAAGAAAACAAAAACATAAGGCTAATGGAAATGGTGAAGAAAATCTAAGACATAGAAACAGAACCCAATAAAGAGATAGAAACACTAAAGAGGAATCAAGCTGAAATGAAAATAGAAGTGAAATAACAATATCAAAGATCAACAACACAACACAATGACAACAGTTAACATACACATTTCAATAATAATGTTAAATATCAATGGCCTTAATTTTCTTGGTCAAATGACATAGGCTGACTGAATAGATCTAAAAAACCAAACCTATCCATTTGTTCTCTAGAAGAAAGTCAACCTAAATTTAAGGACCATGATAACTGCCTTATAATAAAAGAATTAACAAAAGTATACTAAACTGAACAAGCAAGCATCATTATCCTAATATATAAAATAGACCTCAAGCTAAAACTAATAAAAAAGATAAGGGAGTATACTTCTTTCTACTAAAAGGAACAATTAACCAAGAAGACATTACTGTCATAAACACATATGCACAAACTGTGGAGAAACTAATTTTACTTTAAAACTTCACAATTAAAATTAAAGATACAGATTAACCTCAATCTACTAATAGGTAATTTTAGTACCCTACTTTCTCCAAGAGATGCATACTCTGGGCAAACAGAGACACATCAGAATTAATTGATATCATGCTGCAGATGAGCTTGACAGATGTCCATAAAATATTATAATGAACCAAAAAATACACATTCTACTCTGCAGTACATAGAAGCAGGTTTTCTTAAATAGACAACATTCTGTGTGAGGATCTAAAAATAGGTGAAGGAAAACCCCAGACTCAGATAGTATGCAAGAACAAACAGCATTTATTCTGCAAGAATAAATGAGCACCATCACAGAGTGGGACCCAGACAAATTCATTTGAGCCCTTTTTACAATAGGGTGGCTTAATTGTTTCTGACACTTCTAAAACTTAGGCCACATTCCAAGGAGTTATGCAAAGTATTAATCAAAGAACACAAAGAAGATAGACACCACAGGGCCCCAGGTGCCAAAACAGGAGCTAGATATTGACTGACTGACTTCAAGGACAGCTAAGTTACAGTCTTAACTCTCCATAACCCTGTAAGATAGCAACAAAAGGTGAATGGCAAGCCAGATAATTGCATGTAGGCATGCTATGTTACAACTTTCTATTCAATTTATAGCCTGAACTCATGTGCCAACTCTTAATGAGCTTTTCTTTCATGTGAACACACACTCTGAGAGGGCTGATAGGAGAGACAGGTCTCCCTCCCCTACTTTCCTGAGACTTGGAGCTGTGCCATCCCCTGTTGAGATAAAAACAAAAGCTGTTTTAAAAAGCATCCTGCTGCTTTACTGTGAGGTGATAAACAAGAGACTGCAGCCTCTCACAAGCAGTTCAGCTGCAGAAGCAGAGTACTTAGGAATGTTTTATTTTATTTATTTATTTTTGGGGTTTTTGTTTTTTGTTTTTTGTTTTTCTTCTTGTTTTCATTTTTGTTTCTGTTTTTTTGAGACAGGGTTTCTCTGTGTAGCTCTGGCTGTCTTGGAACTCACTCTGTAGACCAGGCTGGCCTTGAACTCAGAAATCTGCCTGCCTCTGCCTCCCAAGTGATGCGATTAAAGGCGTGAGCCACCACCTCCTGGCTAGGAATGTTTTATTTTGGATTATTAGAGTTTGGTAATCTAAGAACTCATTGTTGTGTACCAGGATGCTCCCAGGGAAGCTGCATTCCTGCTTCCCATGGGATGGGCTGCCCAGCACAGATGGCCTATCCTGAGATAAGATATCTCCCATTCATGTGGCTATCTTTGAAGCTGTTCCTCTCTTGTTCCTGTACCTTGGAGTCTGCTGCTGGAGCAAATTGTTTACGGCCTAGTTTCTCAGTTGGGGGTAAAATGGGATTAAAAAGCATTCCTACACTGAGACATGTAATGTAAGCTCTGGTGAGACATAGCTTACTGGGGGACCCCCTGAATGAACCACATGGAGCAAGGAATCGGTGCAAAAAAAATAGAGGAATATATTGTTCCAATGCATTGGGGCCCTTCTATACCTGAAAGAGAGATGGTGCACCCCCCCAGCCCGTTTGTTTAGTCTTTGTACAGTTTCTTAGAGAAGCAGCCATTAGGCACAATGTGATTTGAAGAGCAGTGTGACTTTTAAATTTATTGGTCCCTGGGAAATAAGGTGGCACAGTATGTCCTTAAGAATATGTTTACCTAGTCTAGGTCTTCCCAACCTGCAGGTCTGGTCCATCCTATGGAATGTTAATAAATCTTCCCCTTCCAGAGAAGTGTCTGGGCATGCTTCAATCCTGAAGCTATTGTGGATAGTTATGAAACTTGTTTGTTTGTGACAGTATCTTGCTGTGTACAACA
>NW_022196897.1:11547766-11549417 GCF_008632895.1 Mastomys coucha
AAAGAAATCACAAAAAGAGACAACTCTGGAATTAAAAATCTTAGGAAAGAAGTCAGGAAACATAGATGAAAGCATCACTTACAGAATACAAGAGATAGAAGAGAGGATCTCAGGGGCAGAAGATAACATAGACAATATTGAAAGAACAGTCAAAGAAAATGCAAAAAACAAAAAGACCATAGCCCAAAACATCCAGCAAATCCAGGACACAATGGGAAGAACAAATCTAAGGATAATAGGTATAGAAGAGAGTGAAGACCTCCAACTTAAAGGGCCAGTAAATATCTTCAACAAAATTATAGAAGAAAACTTTCCTAACCTAAAGAAAGAGATGCTGGTGAACATACAAGAAGCCTATAGAACTCCAAATAGACTGGACCAGAAAAGAAATTCTTCCTGCCTCATAATAGTCAAAGCACCAAATGCACAAAACAAAGAAAGAATACTATAAAAGCAGTAAGGGAAAAAGGTCAAGTAACATATAAAGGCAGGTCTATCAGAATCCAGACTTCTCACAAGAGACTATGAAAGCTAGAAGATCCTGGACAGATGTCATACAGACCCTAAGAGAACACAAATGGCAGCCCAGACTACTATACCCAGCAAAAGTCTCAATCACCATAGATGGAGAAACCAAAGTATTCCATGACAAAACCAAATTCACACAATATATTTCCACGAATCCAGTCCTTCAAAAAGTAATAAATGGAAAACTCCAACACAAGAAGGGGAACTACATCCTTGAAAAAGGAAAAATGTAATCTTCCAACAAAACTAAAAGAAGATAGACACATGAACAGAATGCCAGCTCTAACTACAAAAATAACAGGAAGCAACACTTACTTTTCCTTAAAATCTATTAATATCAATGGACTCAATTCTCCAATAAAAAGACATGGACTATCAGATTGGGTACATAAACAGGACCCAATATTTTGCTGCTACAGGAAACCTACCTCAGTGACAAAGATAGACACTACCTCAGAATAAAAGGCTGGAAAAGAATTCTTCAAGCCAATGGCCCCAAGAAAAAAAGCTGCAGTAGCTATTCTAATATCGAATAAAATCGACTTTCCCCCTAAAGTGATAATAAAAAAGATAAGGAGGAACACTTCATATTCATCAAATGTATGATCTACCAAGATGAGCTCTCAGTTCTCAACCTCTATGCTCCAAATGCAAGGGCATCTACATTCATAAAAGAAACTTTACTAAAGCTCAAAGCACACATTACACTGCACATAATAGTAGTGGGAAATATCAACACCCCACTCTCTGCAATGGACAGATTATGGAAACAGAAATTAAACAAGGACACAGTGAGACTAACAGAAGTTATGAAACAGATTGATTTAGCAGATATCTATAGAACTTTTTATCCTAAAACAAAAGGATATACCTTCTTCTCAGCACCTCATGATACCTTCTCCAAAATTGACCACATAATTGGTCACAAATCAGGCTTCAACAGATACAAGAAGATTGAAATAATTCCTTGTATCCTATCAGATCACCATGGACTTAGGGTGCTCCTCAATAACAACATAAACAATAGAATGGCCACATACACTTGGAAGCTTAACAACTCTACTCAATGATAACTTGGTCAAGGAAGGAATAAAGAAAGAAATTAAAGACTTTCTAGAGTTTA
>NW_022196897.1:11549877-11564553 GCF_008632895.1 Mastomys coucha
ATTCAACAAAATAGAAACTGAAGGCACTCTACCCAAATCGTTCTATGAAGCCACAATTACTCTTATACTTCAACCACACAAAGACCTAATGAAGAAAGAAAACTTCAGACCAATTTCCCTTACGAATATCAATGCAAAAATACTCAATAAAATTCTTGCAAACTGAATCAAAGAACACATCAAAACGATCATCCACCATGATAAAGTAGGCTTCATCCCAGGGAGGCAGGGATGTTTCAGTATATGGAAATCCATCAACGTAATTCACTACATAAACAAACTCGAGGAAAAAAAAACATGATCATCTCACTAGATGCTGAGAAAGCATTTGACAAAATCCAACATCCCTTCATGATAAAAGTCTTGGAAAGATCAGGAATTCAAGGCTCATATTTGAACATAGTAAAAGCAATATACAGCAAACCAGTTGCCAACATCAAACTAAATGGAGAGAAACTTGAAGCAATCTCACTAAAATCAGGGATGAGACAAGGCTGCCCACTCTCTCCCTACCTATTCAATACAGTACTTGAAGTCCTAGCCAGAGCAATTAGGCAACAAAAGGATATCAAAGGGATACAAATTGGAAAGGAAGAAGTCAAATTATCACTATTTGCTGATGATATGATAGTATACTTAAGTGACCCCAAAAATTCCACCAGAGAGCTCCTAAACCTGATAAACAGCTTCAGCAAAGTAGCTTGATATAAAATCAACTCAAGCAAATCAGAGGTCTTTCTCTACACAAAGGATAAACAGGCAGAGAAAGAAATTAGGGAAACAACACCCTTCACAATAGTCACAAATAATATTAAATACCTCGGTGTAACTCTAACTAAGCAAGTACAAGATCTGTTTGACAAGAACTTCAAGTCTCTTAAGAAAGAAATTGAAGAAGATCTCAGAAGATGGAAAGATCTTCCATACTCATGGATTGGCAGGATTAATATAGTAAAAATGGCCATCTTACCAAAGGCAATCTACAGATTCAATGCAACCCCCATCAAAATTCCAACTCAATTCTTCACAGACTTAGAAAGAGCAATTGGCAGATTCATCTGGAACAACAAAAGACCCAGGATAGCCAAAACTATTCTCAACAATAAAGGAACCTCTGGTGGAATCACAATCCTGGACTTTAAGCTGTACTACAGAGCAATTGTGATAAAAACTGCATGGTATTGGTATAGTGACAGGCAGGTAGATCAATGGAACCAAATTGAAGACCCAGAAATGAACCCATGTACCTATGGTCACTTAATCTTTGACAAAGGATCTAAAACCATCCAGTGGAAAAAAGACAGCATTTTCAACAGATGGTGCTGGCTCAACTGGCGGTTAACATGTAGAAAAATGCAAATCGATCCATTCCTATCTCCTGCCATTTGACTTTCCACAGTTGAGAATTCTTTGTTTAGCTCTGTACCTCATTTTTAATAGGGTTATTTGATTCTCTGGAGTCTAACTTCTTGCGTTCTTTGTATGTATTGGATATTAGCCCTCTATCAGATGTAGGATTGGTAAAGATCTTTCTCCAATCTGTTGATTGCCATTTTGTCCTATTGACAGTGTCTTCTGCCTCACAAAAGCTTTGCAGTTTTATGAGGACCCAAATGTCGATTCTTGATCTTAGAGTATAAGGCGTTCTGTTCAGGAGCTTTTCCGCTGTACTCATGTATTTGATACTCTTCCTCACTTTCTCCTCTATTAAATTCAGTGTACCTAGATTTATGTACAGGTCCTTGATTGACTTGGACTTGAGCTGTGTACAGGGAATTGAGAAAGGATCAATTTGCAATCTTCTACATGTTGAGTGCCAGTTGAACCAGCACCATTTGTTAAAAATGCTTTCTTTTTTTGTACTGGACGGTTGTAGCTTCTTTGACAAATATCCACTGACAGTAGGTGTGTGGGTTCATTTCTGGGTCTTCAATTCCATTCCATTTATCTACTTCCCTGTCACTGTACAAATACCACACAGTTTTTATCACTACTGCTCTGTAGTACAACCATAGGTCAGGGATGGTGATTCCTCCAGATGATCTTTTATTGTTGAGAATAGTTTTTGCTATCCTGGGTTTTTTGTTATTCCAAATTAATTTGAGAATGCTTCTTTCTAACTCTATGAAGAATTGACTTGGAATTTTGATGGGGATTGCATTGAATCTGTACATTGCTTTGGGCAAGATGGAAATTTTTACTATATTAATCCTGCTTTACCATGAGCATGAGAGATCTTTCCAACTTCTGAGGTCTTCTTTGATATCTTTCTTCAGAGACTTTAAGTTTTTGTAGTACAGATCTTTTACTTGTTTGGTTAGAGTCACACCAAGATATTTATATTGTTTGTGACTATTGTGAAGGTTATTGTTTCTTTAATTTTATCCTGTGAATATAGGAAGGCTACTGATTTGGTTGAGTTAATTTTATATCCCGCCACTTTGTTGAAGTTCTTTATAAGGTTTATAAGTTCCTTGGTGGAATTTTTGGGATCAATTAAGTATACTCTCATATATTCTGCAAATAGTGATATTTTGTCTTCTTCCTTTCCAATTTGTATCCCTTTGATCTTCTTTTGTTGTCCAATTGCTCTAGCTAGCAATTCAAGTACTATATAGATAGGGAGAAAATGGGTAGCCTTGTCTACCCTTATTTTAATGGGATTGCTTCAAGTTTCTCTCCATTTAGTTTGATGTTGGCTACCAATTTGTTGTATATTGCCTTCACAATGTTTAGTTATGGGCCTTAATTTTCTGATCTTTCCAAGACTTTTAACATAAAGGGATTTTTAATATTGTCAAATGTTTTTTCAGCATCTAATGAAATGATCATATTTTTTTTCTTTGAGTTTGTTTATGTAATGGATTACATTGATGGATTTCCATATATGGAACCATTCACATATTCCTTGATGAAGCCTTGGGTCAAGATCAATTAATCTTGGTGAATGATCACTTTGATGTGTTCTTAGATTCAGTTAGTGAGTATTTTATTGAGTATTTTTGCATCAATGTTCATATAGGAAATTGGTCTGATGTTCTTTGTTAGGTCTTTGTGTGGCTTTGGTGTCAGTGTAACTGTGGATTCATATAACAAATTGGGTAGTGTTCCTCCTGTTTCTATTTTGTGGAATAGTTTGAAGAGTATGGTATTAGGTCTTCTTTGAAGGTCTGATAAAATTCTGCACTAATACCATCTGGCCCTTGGTGGGTTTTGTTTGGGAGCCTTTTAATGACTATTCCTTTATGGATTATGGGACTGTTTGGATGGTTCATCTTATCCTGATTTAACTTTGGTACCTGGTATCTGTCTAGAAAATTGTCCACTTCATTCAGATTTTCCAGTTTTGTTGAGTATAGTATAGTATAGTATATCCAGTTTGTTTGTAGTAGGATTTGATGATTTTTTTAAAATTTCCTCAGTTTCTGTTTTCTCCCTTTTCATTTCTGATTTTGTTAATTTGTCTCTGTGCCCTCTGGTTAGTCTGGCTAAGGGTTTATCTATCTTGTTGATATTCTGAAACAACCATCTCCTTGTTTGTTGATTCTTTGTATAGTTCTTTTTGTTTCTACTTGGTTAATTTCAGCCCTGAGTTTGATTATTTCCTGTTGTCTACTCCTCTTTGGTGTATTTGCTTCTTTTTGTTCTACAGCTCTCATGTGTGGTCTTAAACTGCAAGTATATGCTGTCTCCAGTTTCCTTTTGAAGGTACTCAGAGCTATGAGTTTTCTTCTTAGTACTGCTTTCATTGTGTCCCATAAATTTGGGTACATTGTCCCATATGTTTGGGTATATTTTCATTAAATTCCAAAAAGTCTTTAATTTCTTTCTTTATTTCTTCCTTGACTAAGTTATCTTTGAGTAGAGCATTGTTCTGCTTCCATGTGTATGTGGGCTTTCTGTTGTTTTTGTTGTTATTGAAGACAAACCTTAGTCCATGGTGATCTGATAGAATGCATAGGATTATTTCAATCTTATTCTATCTGTTGAGGTTTGTTTTTTGACCAACTATATGGTCAATTTTGGAGAAGGATCCATGAGATCCTGGAAGGACAGTACATTCTTTTGTTTTAGGATGAAATGTTCTATAGATATCTGTCAAATCCATTTGGTTCATAACTGCTGTTAGTGTCACTATTAAGTTTGTGTTTTCATGATCTAACCATTGATGAGAGGGGGGTATTGAAGTCTCCCACTATTATGTGTGAGATGCCATGTGTACTTTGAGCTTTAGTAAAGTTTCTTTTATGAATGTGGTTGCCCTGGCATTTGAAGCATTGATGATCAGAATTGAGAGTTCATCTTTGTAGATTTTATCTTGATGAATATGATATGTCCTTCCTTATCTTTTCTGATAAGTTTTGGTTGAAAGTGGATTTTATTTGAGATTAGAATGATGACTCCATATTTCTTCTTGGGACCATTTGTTTGGAAATTTTTTTTTTCTAGCCTTTTACTCTGAGGTAATGTCTGTCTTTGTCACTAGGTACATTTCCTGTATGCAGCAAAATGCTGGGTCTTGCTTAAGTATCCAGTCTGTTATTATATGTCTTTTTTATTGGGGAATTGATGTTAAGAGACATTAAGAAATGGTGATGGTTGCTTCATGTTATTTTTGTTGTTAGAAGTGAAATTATGTTCGTGTGGCTATCTTTTTTGGTGGTGTTGAAAGAAGATTATTTTCTTGCCTTTTCTATAGTGTAGTTTACCTTTTGTGTTGGTGTTTTCCATCTATTATCCTTTGTAGGGCTGGATTTGTGGAAAGATATTGTGTAAATTTCATTTTGTCATAGAATATCTTGGTTTCTATGTCTATGTTAATTGAAAGTTTTGCTGGGTATAGTAGCCTCTGCTGGCATTTGTGTTCTCTTAGGGTCTGTATAACATCTGCCTAGGATCTTCTAGCTTTCACAGTCTCTGGTGAGATGTCTGGTGTAATTCTGATAGGTCTGCCTTTATATGTTACTTGACCTATTTCCCTTACTGTTTTTAATATTCTTTCTTTGTTTTGTGTATTTGGTGTTTTGACTATTATGTGATAGGAGAAATTTCCTTTCTGGTCCAATCTATTTAGAGTTCTGTAGGCTTCTTGGCATGGGCAAGAATGTTCATGGGCATTTCTTTCTTTAGGTTAGGGAGGTTTTCTTCTATAATTTTGTTGAAGATATTTACTGGCCCTTTAAGTTGGGAATCTTACCTTTCTTCTATACCTATTATCTTTAGGTTTGGTCTTCTCATTGTGTCCTGGATTTCCTGAATGTTTTAGGTTAGAAGCTTTTTGCATTATGCATTTTCTTTCACTGTTGTATCAATATTTCTTATGGTATCTTCTGCACCTGAGATTATCTCTTCTATCACTTGTATTCTGTTGGTGATATGTGCATCTATGACTCCTAATCTCTTTTTTAGGTTTTCTATCTCCAGGGTTGTCTCCCTTTGTGATTTTTTTTTATTGTTTCTATTACCTCCAAGTTATAGTGGGCAACCAAGAACAATGATCATACTCTGAATTGTTTGGGGCTTCTCCAAAATACCCATGACTAACAACTCACAGGGTGCTATCCCATACCTGCATACCTGGAACTGGCTTTTTGTTGTTTAGTTGGTTGGTTTGGTTTGGTTTGGTTTAATTTGGCCACCTAGGCTTCCAGGAAGAACATTATTCCACATGTAAAATAATTTCAATTAATATCATATGTTTGTAAGTACATAAATATCTATTCATATACATATGAAGCTTATAAAATAATGGATTTCCACATAGATTTTTTTCTGACATCTTTACTTAGTTGTCCTTCTCTTACTCTCTCCTCTATTGTACTGTCTTATTTTTTTTCATTTAAATTTTCCTTCTGATTATTCCTGTTTTCCCCTTGTTCTGTTTTACACTCACCTCATCTAAGCTACATTGTATGTTATTTCAATCACTTAGAGAAATAGTCTAGCTTTCTTATTAAAAGTATGTCAGATTGACTGCAAGTTATGGGGAGAAAAAAAAACACCCCAAACAAAGAACTAGATTCTGTCAAGTTGGTGACTTTATCTATATTGCCTGACTGGGGCTGACTGTCCCTAGACTGGTTCTGAAATTATTTAACAAACAGACTTCATTGAGTGTGGCAATAATAAAAATAATTCCTATTTGTTGCATTTCTATTTTCTGGTAGGTCCTATGTAGGCAGATCCTAATTAGTAATTATATGCTCTTTGGAAGGTAGTATTTGATATCCTTATATCATAGAAACTGAAATGACAAAGTGACTTCCTTAGCATCATAGAAATAGTGACATGATGAGATTTACACTCAAGTATAACAGACATAAGCACCCATATTCTCTCTCTTTTAACCCATTTATAGAGTTATATTTTAGGGAAAAGTGGCTCACATAATTTAATATTAAAAAGGAGATAAATAGCCAATGTCATTCACCACATAAACCCATTGAGATATTTTTAATAAAATCTTCTTGGTGAATGTATGCCTTAAAAAATTGGTAAAGTTATTGCCATGATTATTCTGAGCTACAATTTGTCATTGCTTTTTTATTCTTCTTAATTCTGATAATAGCAGGCTGGTATAACTTAATAGTATTAGCTCTTTTTCTTTTGATGAATTTGGCCCAAACCATTGAAAGAGAAAGAGAGAAAACAATACAAAAAGTATCAATTGAGCTGATAAACAAGTTGGGCAGATACTTGACAAACCTAACTATATGAAAGACGGTGAGAGAGAACAAGACAAAAATGAACATGAACGCACTACAATAGATATCAAAATATTCAGGGTGTTATAAGGGAATGTTTCAAAATTCTGTGCTCCATTCAGCTGTATATCCTAATAAAAATGAATGAGTTCCTAAATTTACCCAAAACTCTAAAATTAAGCTCAAGAAAAGAAAATATCTTTAACAAAGGGTACTGGAAACATTGGATGTCTATCTGAAGAAGAATGAAAGTAGAATCATATCTATCTTTCACAGTGAATTAATTAAAAGTGGATCAAAGACCTAAATTTGAAGACTGATGGACTGAAACTTCCAGAAAAAAAAAAAAGCAGTATCCTACATGACATAAATGTAGGGAGACTTCCTAATATGACTCCATTTGCCCAAGAATGATAGAAAACAATTGACAAGTGGGACATCATAAAACTAAAAAGTGTCTGTACAGCTAAAGAAACAATCAACCTTGAGAGGAGGAAGCCCACAGAATGGGAGAGAAACTTTGCCAGCTATACATCTGATAGAGAATGAATATCCAGAATATATGAAGAACTCAAAGAAACAAAGAATCAAAATAACAACCCATTTTTACCAGAACCTAAAATATCTCAAAAAAATGTTCAATGTCCCTACCAATTAGGGAAAATGCGTATCAAAACAATATTGAGACATCATCTTTTACTCCTATCTGAATTGCAAATACCGACATGATAATAGACAAAAGTGCTGGAGTTCATCCAGGAGAAAGGAAACCCTCACTCATTGTTGATGGAATTGCAAATTGGTGCAGTCACTATGGAAATCAATGTGACTAATTTACCAAAAAAAAAAAACCCTAGAAGTAAATTTACCATTTGATCCAACTATAACACATTCTTTGTTCTGTGACCAAAGAACTCCATATCCTATTGCACAATTATTTGTTCAGTCATGTCCATCACTACTATATTCATAATAGCTAAGAAATGAAAAACATCTAAATATCCACAATCATGAAATGAATAATGAAATGCATATATACACTATGGAATGTAGCTGCCTGCAACTTCGCAAACCGGGTTTCCTGAAGGAGAGGCAGGAGCCTGGAAGAAATATAGGGGAATCAGGCTGAGAGAGGAATGATGAGACCAAGTTGAAGCTCCTGATCAAGGTCCAACTTTACTTAGGAACATCAGATATATAAATACATTTCAGAAAATGTAAGCAACTCTCTCAATGCCAGAATCTCCTCGGGCCATTAGCATTTTGTCACTAGCAGAAACTTGCCAGGCAGGAACATTCAGAAGTTCAGCAGGTGGTGGCTCCTTGTAGGAACTTTGAGAGAGATAGAGAAGTGGCAGAACAAAAGAGTTTTGTTTATGTCAAGAAACCTCACCCTGGGCAAGGCAAGGTCCAATTCAGCTGGCTTTTGGTTGGGTTAGGTTACAATGGAACACTATTAAGCTATATAGAAGAATGAGATCATGAACTTTGCCGGTAAATAGGTGGAATTAGAAAATATTACATTGAGTGAGATGACCCAGAATAAGTAAGACTATATGTTCTCTCTCATTGGAGGCTTCGAGATGCAAATCTTCAGATGTGAATACAAGCCTGGAGTAGCTGCAAAAGTAATATGGGATCATTGCCAGGATAGGGGTTTTAAGAAACAATAGAGAGGAGAAATAGCAGTGAATGGTTTGAAACCATAACCCTGTGACTATTTTCTTTTGAAAACTTTTCCTGCTACAGTGAAGAGATCTGTATACCATCATGATAGTGAACTTTAGAATGTGTGTCTTAGAATGAGAAAGTTAAATTAGCATAGTAGTCTAAAGTTTACTCTCCTTGCCATTTCAAGCAAGGTAGTTGGCTATTTTGATAATTTGCACCATGACTAATTTGAAATTCAAGATTCCACTGAAACCCTCAGAATGGAAGTGCGGATGAAATCATAATTGAAAGTTTTAAACTTTATCCCTATAATGGTCTACTTCCTTCCAGACTTGTCTATGGTATCTTCCATTTAGTGAATCTTTGGTATATGGTCTTTTAATTTTTTGGCTTATTTCTTCTCTACCTTGAGATTCTCAGTTCTTCTATGAACTTTATTCACTTATAAGGTATTTGATGGTTATGAAGATTTAAATGAAAGTAATATCATTTTCTGAGATCTGTTCTTAAATAAATATATAAAATCCAAACCTTTCATTTCCCTTTAGAAATAAACCAATATAGATAGAACTTTCTAGAGCCTAGCATTTAAGCTAGCTTGAGATCATTAAACTTATTTTCATGGATGACCTCTACTTGAACTCATTTCTCTGGAAATAAAAGTTTAGTGAATTACTAATTCAACTTAGAAGTAATTGGATGACTTCACCAAATGAGGAAAATTCTCATTTTATAGAAACTTGGGACTAATTAAAATGATAAAAAAAAAAAAAAAGCTTCATTGATGGCATGAGCTAATTGTGCAGTTAACATGAAATAACCTTTCCTAGAATTGCAAAGACTCTTAAATCATCCTTTTACAGATATTGATGATTAAAAGAAAATCACATTTCTTGTAATTTCTGCAAGTTGTGTATTATGAAGACAGTCAGGTATAAAATTTTATATAACCAAATTTAATAGAGTCCTATTATAATCTCCAACATGAGACATAAACATGGGATTTCTTCAAGCTTCAACCTGTCTTTGTATCATGTTTTTTCAATAGTTATACTACTTATTTTCACTAAGTCGTTACTTTAAATTGAAAGGTCAGAGATCCAACGGTTTCTACTAACCTTCCTTATCCAGTTACATATCTACTTGGAGGGAGATTCCACCTATTCCTTTGTTAGCATTCTTGTGCTACAGATACCCCAAATGTTCCACCACTCAGACTTATTGGCCTGCTTGCTTATTGTCATCACTTGGACGTTTGGTTTCTCATAAGAAAGACAATAAGCACAAGAGTTTTTTCTAATTTTTTCCAAATTGCCTATTTAAAAAATTGAGGTTTTGAAATTACATATTATTAAGTTTATGTTAATCTGTGCCTTTACTCCCATTAGTGTGCATGTGTGAGTATGTGTAATTGGCCACACCAGAGCTTGGTACATATGTTTGCGGCACATATGCTTGTGGTGTTTCCTTGACTAATTGATCTTTTTACTAGTATGAAGTGCCCTTGTCTCTTCTAATTTGCTTTAGTTTGAAGTCTATTTTGTCAGATAATATGACAATGATACCTACTTTTTTCCTGATTCCATTTTTGTTGTTTGTTTGTTTTTCTTCATTCTATCACTTTAAACTGATGTCTATCTTTAAGATAAAATGTATTTCATGTAGAAAAGAGATAGATGGATTTTTTTTTTTTGAGACAGGGTTTTTCTATATAGCCCTAGCTGTCCTGGACTCACTCTATAGATCAGGCTGGCCTCGAACTCAGAAATCCACCTGCCTCTGCCTCCCAAGTGCTGGGATTAAAGGTGTGTACCACCACTGCCTACCACCATCTTTATTTTACTTGTGATCTGTTCTCATCAATGTTTCTATCTCTATCTAACTTTCTTGTTGTATGTCTTTGATGTTTTTGTTTTGTTTTGCCTCAGTCACATGTTTACTATCCTCTTGATATTCAATGAAGTGTTCATTTTTTTAATTTCTTGGATTGGTTGTTAGAGTTTAGTATTATTCTTTTAAATTCTGTGTTCTGAGTTTAATCTAGGTTATTCTCCCTAGGTACCACTCCTATAGTATTAGTGGGTTTGGTAGGAGACATGCTTTCTTGGCCATATTTTGTTTTATTTTACTTTTTATGATTTGACTTGGACAAGTTAATTTATTTCTTTGGTTGGGTTTCTGAATTCTTAATCTGACCTTTCTTAAAATGAACCACTACATAAGATATATGACCTAAGCTAATCCAGGTAAACTTAGTGGGTCAGCTGTTTAAGTAGATTGGGCAAAAATGGCTTCCAAAGAAAAGGTCTGGAGATATGTCTGTGGTAGCATAAATGCCAATGTTTGGTGAAAAGGATGATAAAAAAAAATGGAATGTCTAATCAGTCAAGTATAGTCTTGAACAAAGCAGGTTGAAAGCCACTAATTGGACATTGACCTGAGAGTGTAGAGATGGCAGCAGGTAGGAGGAAGGATGGGAGAGATTGAAGATTAAGCTTCCAAAAGTAGTTTACAAATAAGAACGTAGTTGGTCTGACACTCAGTTTGTGGGTCTACAGATGGAGATGAGTTAAGGGAAGGGTAGGGAAAGAAAGAGGAGACTATTGAAGCAAAGTTGGCTCCTTAACTAAGTGGGCCAGAGATCTGGAACTAGGCTTGTGGATGTCCAGATAATGAGGGGAACCTCAGTCTGAGAAAGGGAAGATTTAACTAAGATTGATCACAAAGAGGATTTATAGGCTGGGTATTTGGAACTAGGCTTGTGGTTTTGCAGATGATGATGGGCTACAGGAAGGTTTGGGGAAAGCCTTTTATGTCTTGTATACTTTAGTGCTTTAATAAGTGTGTTACAGGATTTTCTCTGTCTTATTTGCATTAGTGCAGAGGAGGTCTGTGATTGGACAGAGAAAAGGGGGCAGAGCTAGGAGTTGCAGAGAGAGGGAGCATGCCAGATGGTAGGAGGGGGAACCAAGATGGCTTTGGATGTGTTCCCATGTGGCATTTACCAGCCACAAGTAGCTATGATTTTACAAGGTTAGAAATAGTGGGATAAAGTTTTATCATTATCAATTGACTTTGAAATTTTTGTATTGGCATCTTGTAAATTGTGATATTATTGGTATATTATTGGTATATAATTGTGATATTATTGGTTAATTAAGCTTTAAGAATCATAGTTCTATGGGGATACTAGGTATTGTGAGATGAAACTGTAAGGTTGGCAGTCCCATTTAGTTACTGGAATGTGAGATCACCAACTACAGGGGATTATAATGAAAGACCCTGGAGCTCGGGAGACCCTCACTCAAGTCTCGGGATAACACAGCCACCCAATAACTCACGAGAGACCGATCTTGCTGCAATCACATGAGGTTTATTCAGGCCAGACCTGGGGTCAAACTCATAGCCTGGCAGGCCAGAAGGGTTCAACCCCAAACACAAGAAGTGAGGGGTATTTAAAGGGAAAAACCACAACCCAAGGGGGATGATGCGGTGACCAAGGATACATAGCATTAGAACAATAAAAAATTCTAAAGGAACCCACTACCTAGTTGAGCCAGATCACAAGGAAGTCATTCTGCACACCCATTGTCTAGAGGAATGTGATTTGGTCAACACTATCTTCTTAATGACTGACTGCTCCTAGGACTACTTAGATGACTAATATCCTGTGGTTTGGTCAATGCTATCTTCTTTGTTTTTTTTTGTTTTTTTTTTTTTTTGGTTTTTCAAGACAGGGTTTCTCTGTGTAACCGTGGCTGTCCTGGAACTTACTCTATAGACCAGGCTGGCCTCGAACTCAGAAATCCACCTGCCTCTGCCTCCCAAGTGCTGGGATTAAAGGCGTGTGCCACCACCGCCTGGCCCAATGCTATCTTCTTAATGACGCTATCCTGTTCCTTATTCTGGGCAATGCTATCTTCTTAATGACTGACTGCTATCCTGTTCCTGGAACTGACCAGTCCACATTCCTGGCTCTTTACAGAGACTTCCTATGCCTTCTTTAAGTAAGGGTTATACAGTATACATTAACGCATTTCCATTAACATGCTTTTTCCAAATTTCTAAATTCAGTCTTTCAATAACAGAGAGGAAACTAGTGGCTTGCAGGACAAGCAAGCCAGATGCTGAAGGAGCAGGGTGGAGTCACACAGAGTTGGTGGGCCAGTAGGAGCTTGAAAGCCTGGTCCAGCACCATGGAGAGTTGGCAGGTTCATTTTTTAATATTTCCTGCACCATAAGTGTCTCCATGTCTACCTTTACTTATCAAAAATATTTTTTTCCTCATGAAATCCAAATTTTGTGTATGTGTGTGTGTATGTGAGTGTGTATGGTCATTTCTAAGTCACTTAATAGCTTCCTATTGTCTTTGTAATTAATTTAAAAGTCAATACCAAGATCTAAAAAGTCCTGAGAATCAGGCCTCTAGACCTAGATCAAATTTACTAGGAATTTCATTCTTAGCAAAACTGATTTTCTAAGGCTGAATTTTCATCTCTTTCTAAAAAATGGAAGGATCTGCTTTCTGGGTCTTATTTCCTCTGGTGAGACTATTCTTACCAGATCTCTGTGTTTGGCTCTTTCTTATCACTCAGAGCTGTGGTTCTGCCCTGATAACCTAGGGAACATAAGATCTGCTGTCCTGGTAGAAATTTTGGAAGCTATCAGCCATGAGAAAGATATCAGTTCTTATATCTTCCAGACTTTTGTTTTCCAAGTGTTAAGTTTCTAAGGATGAAACAACTTGTCCATGGCAATGGACACTCATGGACAAAAATCTTTCCATTATACTGTATCATTAAGTCCTGGCTTGATTTACACACTCTATAGTCTATAGGTATTTTGGCCGTAAATGTCAGGAATGATTCTATTTAGTCCTTTTCCTCAACCAGTATCAAAAATCTTAAATTTTCAAATTTGGGGAACTTTACATAAATTATTTTCATGTTTAAGGTCTTTGTTAAAACCCAGACAGGAAGGTAAGAAAGCCTGATCCACAGAGGAAATTCCAGGATGGCCAGAGCTATACAAAGAAATCCTGTCTAGAAAAACAAGAGAGAGAGAGAGAGAGAGAGAGAGAGAGAGAGAGAGAGAGAGAGAGAGAGAGAGAGAGAGAGAGAAATATTCAGCATGCAAAGAAAGGAGGGGGTTTATATTTATATAGTAACGTTTATGTGGGATCTGACAAAAATTCTCAGAATCTAGTCAGTATGAGAGATGTACAGCCCTAACCACTCATATTGATGCTTATTGGGACTTTTGTTTAAAATAGATCTCATAACTTGGTATGTATGTCTATAAGGGGCCAGAAGAAACCTTTTTTCAGACCAGCTATGGTTAAAATTGCCAGTGTTCCAATGGCTGCAGTTTGCAGTTTGATCATAAGCTTAAGATTCTTAACTCAGCTATATTTTATAATTAAGATGATTGCAAGGACAATAGTTAAAGACAACTTTGGTCAGTATGGGCCCAATGCCCCTTTTATATAGACTTTATTGGATATAGTGGTAAAAACAAAATTTTACCCCCAAGATTAAAAAATGAGATCTCAGTGAAAATTTATTCAATAAAAAGAGCTAGTAAAATTTTCAGAGTCTCCCAAAAAGGGTTTCCTTTTGTTTCATAAGAATGCTAATACAGTTCTCTAAGGCCAACCAGCCATACAAAGCAAGGACAGATATATCTAGATATATTCATCTTTGTGTGGAAATTAGACCCTCTTACAATCAGAGTCTAGCTGTGTTTGCTTTACAGGAAATTATAGTGTATATAAACAATGCTTTTTCAAGCGCTGAGGTTATAAGAATATTTTAAGTATAAATCAACTTAAGAAAGACTGTTAGAAGATTTAGAGACAGGGATAGACAATGAAATTGTCCCCCTGGAATCTGTCCTCACTGCAGGAGGTGTAATCTTGAGGCCAAAACTCAGGCAGTATACTCAAAGTAACAAAAATATTTACAATTGACATAATACAAAGCACAGAGAGGCCTCAGCTAGGCTTGTGTGACATTTCTTTTGTTTTGCAAACCCTGTTTAGTGAAACCTCCTTGCCCCCAGGCAATTATTTTAAGACAAACAGCATTATTTCAGATCTATTCAGGTGCTGTTCAAAATAAATTTTAAGCTTAGTCTCTTGGCCTATGATCAGGATGTAGCTCTCAACTATTGCTCCAGCACTGCCTGCATGCCGCCATGTTCCCTGCCATGATCATGGACTAGATGTCCAAAAGGAATATGGTTTCTAGTTTTAGGGTTTCTGAATTACAAGTGTTACTGGGCTTTGCTGGACGGAATAAAA
>NW_022196897.1:11565316-11565899 GCF_008632895.1 Mastomys coucha
CAGCTTACGTCAGCTATGTTATTACAGAGATTAAAAATGAAAGGTATTAGAAATCCTGATCATTCCAGGGCACTAATTAAAGAAAAACTTACTGCAGACCCTGATAGTGAAATTGCTACAACTAGTCTTCGAGTGTCCTTGATGTGCCCTTTAGGAAAAAATGAGGCTGACAATCCCATGCCGAGCAGTGACGTGTACACATCTGCAGTGCTTTGACGCTGCCCTTTATCTGCAGATGAATGAGAAGAAGCCCACCTGGATCTGTCCTGTTTGTGACAAAAAGGCTGCCTATGAGAATCTGATACTAGATGGGCTTTTTATGGAGATTCTCAATGGCTGTTCTGATGTGGATGAGATCAAATTCCAGGAAGATGGTTCTTGGTGTCCCATGAGACCTAAGAAAGAAGCTATGAAAGTAACCAGCCAGCCCTGTACAAAAGTAGAAAGTTCAAGTGTCTTTAGTAAACCTTGTTCAGTGACTATAGCCAGTGATGCAAGCAAGAAGAAGATAGATATTATTGATCTAACAGTAGAGAGCTCTTCTGATGAAGAGGAAGACCCTCCCGCCAAAAGGAAGTGCATC
>NW_022196897.1:11566863-11571248 GCF_008632895.1 Mastomys coucha
CTGATACCTGCAGAGTAAAGTGCTGGGGTTTGGTTGCTCTTTATTATGATTATGTTTAAGAATGCTACACAGATGTTCTGATATAAAGTGGTAGTTTATTTTGCGTTACTGTATAAAAATAAATAAATAAATAAATAAATTTTAAAATCAAGATTTGTTCAGATCAATGAGGCTGTAAAATTTATAGAGGTATTACAATTTGGCCACCTACTTCATATAAAGTTATTGTGTATTTAAAACGTTTTTTTCCTCTACATCCTGGTAATTTTTTTAAAGACTTTGCTTCTAGTGAGTTTGTAATCATTAGAAAATTTTGCCTTTAAAAATGGCTAATAGCCTTACATTATGTATTTTTTTTGTCTCTGCTTCAGTACAAGAACCTAGGACTTTGAATTTTTTAGTGTACATGGATTATTATCTAATCCCTCTAATAGGGAATTTTACTGCCTTTGCTCTTATACCACAAACTTTAAAAATGAGTGTATGTTATGCCAAAAAGATTTTAGAGGCAATATCTTTTTCAATATTTGGGCCTCAGTTATAATAAGAAAGTTTTATCAAGAAAAAAAAGATGAGTTGTTTACTTCAAATTACTTTTGTCTAAGGCCTTACCTTAAGCTCAGGACAGGACTTAGGCCTTTGTTTAAGTTGTCAAAAGAAATACAAAGTAACTAGTGAGAGACAAAGAGCTTTTGCAGAAAGTAAAAGAAGCGTCTGTAAACAATTGCTATCAATTCTAATCAACTGCAATCAAATGTTTAGCTTTTGTTATCCAATGTGCCCACAGAAACTCTTTGGCAAAAGAGAGCATTAATATAGATTCATCTTTTCTCATATCCAAAGTAAAGTTTTAACATCATATTATGAAGTTGTTATAGCATTGATAAAAAATTATTTGATAAAATCATGAAAGTATTTTAGAAAAAAATCTCTTAAAAACCTCATGAGATGTCTATTTTTTGCTTCAAACAGCAATTAAATTGGCTATTGCAAAATATTTATTGATATTTGGCCTATTACATAGTAAAAATTTTAAGCAAAAAAGATAATTATTATCCAAAAGACAAATTGTTAAAATTTGTTTAAATGCATGCTTTTATATTTCCTATAAATTTACGTATACATCTCATAAAAATATATAGACATCTACAGCCCTTTTATGGGAGAGAATTATATGTAAGTCACATGTTTAGTCTCATGAATTTCCCCTACTTCAGCACAAATAATTGAACTATGTGCTATAGTCACTATTTTTAAAGTGCTAAAATCAAGCTTTAATTTGTATATTGATAGCATATATATATATATATATATATATATATATATATATATATACCTGGGTTTATAATTGCTTATGATAATTTGGCATTTTTAAGAAATACTTCTGATTTAAAAATTAAAAATGAAATATACGCATGTGACTATTGATACTGAAAGGTATAGAAAATATAAAAAAGTTTTTTATGACCCCTAGCAGACTGAGCAGAAATAAGAATGCAGGTCAGCCGGTTCAGAGCCCTGGGTTCCAGGAACTTGGCTTGAAAGGCCCCATAGGAAGTTCCAGTTCAAGTCCTGGGAGACATGCACCCGAAGAACACGACAAGCCATCTTGATGTAAAAAACATGAGGCATTTTTATTTCAGTGCTCTGGTTCAACCCCCAATCTCACACAGGAGACCAGGAATTGACCACGAAGCCCAGAGGTTGGGGGATTTTATAGGAAAAAGGTCTGGGGAGACAAAGGAAATGGTGTGGCTATACATGATTGGCTATTTGAATGTGTCGTTCATGCAGATCAGAGTTGAGAATTCCTAAAAAAAAATGAAATTCCTAGCAAGGGGGGAGAGTGCTATTCAAAGTTCATACTGACCCTTAGCTAACACTTAAGAAAACCAAATGGCCCAGGGTCCATCACTCAATGTCTGGCCAGGCGTGTCTCAGGTGCCTCGGCCGGGCATCTCTCTGAGATTTGCACTCCCCTGGTCAGCTTTTCCCTGCCCCCCCCCCTCCTCTAGCCCCTGTGGTTTTTCAGCAATCCTCTCTAACCCTGGTCTTAAATTTAACTCTTTCAATCCCAGGCTTACGTGGGCAAGTTCGTGTTGGATTTTTTATTTTCTTTTTCAGGCTAACTCAGAGCCTCAGGGATCGCCTGACTGAACCACAATGAGGGTGGAACTAGGAATAAAGGTCAACTGATTCACGAGGCTCTCCACCCTGAAGACCGGTAGATGAAGATTACATTCCTAAAATGAATATGTTCCCCTACCTAACTGACTAAATACCTTGGGTTGGAATTCCCCCTCGCTCCCCCTGGTTTGTGGTCGTCTCCTTTAAATACCCTACACTTCTTGAGCTTGGGGTCGAACTCCTCTGCCCCTGCATAAGAGCTCGGCCCCAATGCACTGGTTTTCAGAATAAACCTCTTGTGTTTACTACAGCAAGATCAGTCTCTTGTGAGTTTTGTGGGGGGGTCGTGTAATCCCAAGACTAGAGTAAGAGTCTCCTGTCTTGAGAGGTCTTTCAATACCTTTTCAGGCTTCATAGTTGTAATTGCCTTAACATGAAAAGCAACAAAAAATGTAAATTGTTATCGCCTACATTATATTTCTATACTTGATGTTCCTAATCAGATTAAAACAGATTTTGGAACTTACTATTACAGTCAAGTATTTGAGATGTTTTGTCAATAATTTAATGTTACCCATATTACTGAGATTTCTTATAATTCTCAGAGACAAATTATTAAACATGCACTTCACACTCTGAAAATTTGGTTTTTAATAATAGAAGGGGGGAATCATATCCTCAAAGTTGCCAAAAGCACATCTCTCTTTTTTACTTGTTTTAAAATTTTTGCAAACTGATGCTAAAGGACAGTCTGCCGAGGATCGCCACTGGCATCCACTCACTTCCAGTTCATATGCCATGATTAATTGGTGGGACCCACTAACTAACATGTGAAATGGTCCAGATTCTGTTTTAATATGGGAGAAAAGATTCTCACAAAAGAAAGCAGAGCACGATGGCTGCCTGAAAGATTGGTCCATCAAGTGGATGCAGATCCTGAGTTTTTTTTAGAAAACATGCTTCCAACTAAAATAATGACTAGAAATTTTTATTAACCAGCAAAGTAGCCTCCAGTAATTCCCTGAGAGTTCACAGTTCCTTTGTAACCCTTAGAGCCACTTCCCCCACACCTGGAGGCCAGACCTTGAGTCTGATCATTGCTAATTTGCAACTGAATTAAGTACCTGGGACATCTTCACAGATAATGTTAATTTTGTTGCTTTTAAACTCTTGACTTTGTATTTTAAGTAGGTCTGATAAGATATGCAAGCTGGACTTCATAGAAGCTCAGAATGTGGCAATCATTCATCCTGACTCATTATCATAGCCTTGATTTGGCTGATAGAGGCTTTCCTAACCTGAGGTCATTAATAATCCTTTCAGGAGTTGCACAGGATTCAGACCTGTGCATGCTGGGTCAAGATAAAAATCAATCCAGCATGGGTATCAGCATGGCTGCGTGGCTAAGCACTGCAGGGGAAGGTCCCACATCTCTGAATTTCCTGAGAGTCAAACCTGATTTGCAAGGAAGTTGGTGTCTCTGTGGGTCAGAAGATCTGACCTGCAGAGGAATCAGGTCAATACTCTGCAAGCTGGTCAATGCCCACTCATCCAAGAATGAGATAATTATTTGATCACCTTAGTTCCTGAAGGAATTGTAACCTCCCCCCTCAGCTTCTGCTTGGCTGACAGAGCCAACTCACCTAGGGTGGAGTTTTCTGAGATAAAGAGATCTCTTTATCCTGCCACTTCTCTGCCTCTTCTGAAGTTCCTGCTAGGAGCCACCACCTGCTGAGCTGCTGAGTATTCCTGCCTGGCAGGTTTCCACTAAGGACAACATGCTAATGACTTGACTAGATTCTGTCATTGAGAGAGATGGTTTCATTTCTGATATATAAGGCTGATTCTCCTAAGCAGGTGGACCTTGATTGGAATGTTTTGACTTGGCCTCTTATTTCTCTCGCCATCTGATTTCTCCTATTTCCCAGACCCCTGCATTTCTTTCAGAAAACTGGTTTGTGTAGCTGCTGGCAGCTACAATGGTTTCCCCCCACACAGCCCCTTTGGGGAAGCAGAAATAGCATCGAAATACAAACAGCACCAGAGCTGTTTGATTGTTATAATCAGACCTTGCTCTTTTGACCTACTCAAGAGATAGAAGGTTGTCCCTAACAGGAGCCACAGAATCCTCAAGAATGGAAGGATCGGGGAGCAGCCAGCCTGGAGGCACAGGCCCCACGAGTCGCAGGAGTCTTGCAGGGTGTCAGGGACAGGACAAGCTCTGGTCAGAGTCACTAAGAACATCTATCACCAAAAAT